>NC_053025.1:94345523-94475268 GCF_003073215.2 Triticum urartu
GGTGACGCGTCCGGAGAACACGTCCGGCACGGACGGACTTGTCCGGCGGCGTGAGGTGGAAGGAGACTAGGGTTTGGACCCGAAATTCGGGGGAGATACACATATTTATAGGTAGAGGGAGTTTGGAGTGCCCAAATGAGGTGCGGTTTTCACCCACACGATTGTGATCCGACGGCGGAGGACATGGAGATGGTTTAGATGGGTTATTGGGCTGTTTTGGAGGGGTGTTGGGCTGCAACACACAAGGGGCTTTTGCGGTTACCCGGTTAACCGTTGGGGTATCAAACGGGCTCCGAATGGAACGCAATTTGACAGGCAGTCTACCGGCAATGTACCAAAGCCACTTGGCAAATCTCTGTGCATTCCAAGAACTTTGAACACCCGCTCACGAAAAGAGACAAGAGGGGTGCGTCGGTGCATGTGGGAGTGTCGGATTGCGAAACGGACAACGGGGAAAATGCTCGGATGCATGAGACAAACACGAATGCAAATGCGATGCACATGATGACATGATATGAAATGCATGACATGAACAAAATGAAAAACGAAAGACAAAACCCAACCACGATGTTAAATCTCATAACTTAAAGCCGAAAATGGCAAGAGTCGGAGTTACAAATATGGCAAGTTACATCCGGGGTGTTACACGCTTCCTACTTCCTGATCTCCTCCATGATGAACTCTTGTCGTTCCAAAGCTTGCTTCCTGACCTTCTGCTTGACGGGTCGCGCATGAGAAAAGATAGCAAGATGGTGCTCAATCACCACCCTGGGAACGCCGGGGATGTCGGATGCTTGCCATGCAAACACGTCAATATTTGCCCGCAGGAAGGTGACGAGCGCGCTTTACTATTTGCTATCTAGGGTGGAGCTTATGGTGAAAGCCCCTCCCGTGCCATCCTCCTCGACGGACACCCTGTTGGTCTCTAGTGGCGTAGCTCTGGATTTCTTGCTCTTGCCAGTGGAGCTCTCTAGTACGTCCTCGACGGGAGCACAACACTCCGAATAGGTGTGCTTGCCGGAGTGGGTACGAGATGTCTTGCTGGTCGTCATCCCTGCCGGGGCTCTGGCTGCAGTCGCTGCAACTGCTTCCCGATAGAGTTAGTCGGCGCAGATCAGTGAGTCCTTTTGTCGGAGGGGACGGTGATGATGGTCATCGGTCCCGGCATCTTCAGCGTGTTGTAGGCGTAATGCGATGCCGCCTTGAACTTGGCTAGTGCCAGGCGGCCGAGGATCCTGTCGTAGGGCAAGGGGATCTCGGCTACATCGAAAACAATCCTCTCCGTCCTGTAGTTTAACTCGCCTCCAAACGTCACGGGCAGCGTGACCTTACCCTTCAGCTGACTCCTCCCCAGGTTGACCCCTTGAAATGTGCCCGTCTCTTCGAAGTCTCCATCAGGAATCTGCAGCCTTTTGATCACAACGGGCGAGATCAAATTTAGGCCAGCCGCGTCGTTGATTAGCATCTTGGTCACCTTGAGGTTGCGTATTGTTGGCGAGACCAACAACGGCAAACACCCGACCGGAGTTGTGCGACCTGGGTGGTCCTCGGTGTCAAAAATGATAGGTGTGCCGTACCACTTTAGTGGTTTCTGAGCATCGAGCGATGGTTCCGCTGCTGTGATCTCACGCGCCCACTGCTTGAGCTGGTGGTGAGAGGTGTGCAGCGAGGCGCCACCATCGACGCACATGGCCTCTGTAGCCTTCTGGAACCCATGCTCGCTGAACTCGTCATCTTCATCATGATCATCGTCTCCTTGCTTCTTGTCGTGGCCCCGAGCGGGCCTCTCTTGCTGGTTATCCTTTCCGCGGCGACCTCCTTGGCCGCCACACTTCTTGCCAGATCCGTCGGCACCATCCTGGCCCTTCTCCTTGTCCCGCCTCTCATACTCAGCTTTTTGCTTCTTAGCAAGCAGCTCGACTTGTCGGCAGTTCTGGAGGTCGTGGCCCTTGGTGCACTAGATCTTCCAATATTGCTTGTCGGAGCCTCCTAGCTTGTCGGTAGCCGCCAAGGCCCGGCAAGCGGTGCACCCAGCAATTTCCTTGCCGGGGTCGTCTGCCTTGGCCTTCTTGGCAGCACCGGTGTCCTTGGATCCCTCGACGGCAAGCATGGTCTTGCCCTTGCGCTTCCTGTTGCGGCGCCGACCCTTCTTTGTCGGGTTGGCTGTGTCTTCGTCTGTGGAGTCGGTTTCCCCGCCGGCATCTTCATCGGGGTACTTCCATCCCTCTTCAGCTCGAGCGCACCTATCGGCCAGAACATATAGTTCGGCCACATCTTTGACCTTGTTCATCGCCAACTATTCACGCATCTTGCGGTTGCGTACATTTTGATGGAATGCGCTGATCACGGTGGCGGGATGAACATCTGGGATGTTGTATTGCACCCACCTGAACCTCTGTATGTACTTGCGCAGGGTTTCACCTTCCTTTTGGGGGATAATATGCAAATCGCTTGCCTGGCCATGAGCTTGGTGGCCTCCGGTGAAGGCGCCAATGAACTCATGGCACAAGTCTGACCAAGAAGAAATGGAATACACCGGCAAGTGCATCAACCATGATATAACATTGGTTTTAAGTGCCAACGGGAAGTAATTGGCAAGCACCTTGTCGTTGCAGGCTCCAGCAGCTTGCATCGTGATGGTGTAGATGCTGAGGAACTCTGACGGGTGGGTCTTGCCATTGTACTTTTCGCCAACGTCTGGCTTGAACGTGCGGTGGGAGGGCCACTAGAACTGCCGCAACTCACGGGTAAAGGTTGGGCAACCCACATCGAAGGGTAGGTTACCAGAGCCCCCCGATGCTGGGTGGTCCATAGTGGGCGCCGCACGCCTATCTGACTGGTGGCGTGCATCGCGCCGGCGCTCGATGGTGGTTCGAGCGTCTTCACGATCTCGCTCCCGAAGAACTTGGTGCTGATCGCGGTGGGTCTATGGGTCGGACGACGCTATGGAAATGTTATCACAAGCATCGTCATGATGGATCGACACCTGCAGTGGCTGGCGTGGAGGAGGAGAGTGCACCGTGGCCGCAGAACCACCGACTCTTCCACAACTGGCACGCGGCGGCTCAACGGAGAGCCGACCTGAGGGCCCCGCCGGTCGTGGCTCATCTTTGTTGGCAACACCGACGAGGCTTCGGATGGTGGCTCTCCACTCGTCGAGCTTTTCCACAGCAGGAGGAAAGTCGAGGAGCAACTACATGCATGCCAAAGCTTCTGCTGGCGTGGATGGTGGCGAAAGCTGCATGGACCGTGGCACGCTCCGACTCCTAACCACGTTAGAAGGAGCTCTATCACGGCCTGCTGGCTGTACGCCGTTTTCACCAGTGCCTCGACGCGCGTGTCGGCCTTCTACGTCCCGCGAATGATGCACATGACTCTTTACACGACGGTGCCCAGGGTCACCGGCGTGGTGACGCTGCTCGTCACGCACAACCTGGGAAGAGCGCGTCGGGGGTGTCGGCATAGGCGCCTCGGAAGTCGCTGCACCTGGAGGGCCCCGCGCCGCCTACGGGGGGCCTGGCTCCGTCTTTGGATTTGGTGGCGTGTGGCCCGTCGTCTCGCGCATGAACGACGCCGCTCGCCAGGCTTTCGTTGCTAGAGCGATGCAGGTGTTCCTGGGCCGCGCCTCGGCTTCCGTCTGCGACCGACCCACCACTCGCCCGTACTGGTACGGGTTGTTCGGCCCCCAACGAACCGATCGCTGTGATCATCTTCTTCTTGGGAGCCATGGCGATGAAGATCTGCTAAACCGAATTTTCACAATTGCGCACCCCCTACCTGGCGCGCTAGAGATGTCGGTGGGAAACGACACCTATGGGGTCACTGGGTTCCCTTCTACGGTTGGCGGGCGCGGTGTTGTGCAAAGAGCAGGTCTGGCGGTTAGCACGCAAATCGTTTACCTTGGTTCGGGCCATAGAGACATGTAAAACCCTAGTCCTGCTTTGGTGTATATTTGAGTGTTCTTGTGTTCTTGAACTAGCTGCGGTGTCTCCCTTGTCCAAAAGATCCGAATCCCTCTCTAGTACGCCTTGGACCTCCTTTTATAGACAAAAGGGGTTGCCACAGTGGCACACGGGAGGTGGAAAGGTGTATAGTGGCTAAGTCTATCCTCTGGCATCGTCGAAAAAATGCATTTCATGCGCTGCTGACGTGCCTGGCTCCGACACGCGTCCAAGATGACAAAGCGTTGTAGCGCCACGTTGGCTGGCTACTGGGCTGGCGCGCTGGTGGATCCTTCACGAAGATCTGCATGCTACCACGCAGGTGCTTGCTGAGTTGGTGTGGAGGCCGTGCGCTGCCACGCAGATGCCTGCTCAGCTGGTCGAGCTAGCAGCTGCGTGAGAGCGGAGGTGGAGTCTTGTCAGGCATGGGCCTGGCTGCGGCCCCACAGGTGTCTTCAGCAAGGGCCTTGCCGGGGGCCCGGCAAGGGCCTTACTGCGGCACTGTGGTCGTCCTCGGCAAGGATCTTGCCGGGGGTCTTGTGGATTTCCTTGGCAAGGACATCGCCAAGGATCGTCGTCTTCTGGTTCTCGTCTGATCTTGTGTATTTATGATCTCAACAAAGATATGCATGCCACCACAGAGGTGCCTCCCGAGCCTTGGTTCCAATGTGGTTGATGGCGTCGGAAACCCTTGGGCTCAAGGGTGGCGCGCTCTGCTGGTGTCAGGCAAGTTGCCCCGGCAAAAGTCTTGCCGGGGGAGTCCACCTCACCCTCTTGCTCTCTTTGCACCCCTGGTCTTGGCGTTGCTTTGGTCGTCTTGCGCTCCGGCATCCCTCCTCTGCCCTGCTCAGTGTGGTCGTGGGCGCGGCTCTGACTGCCCATGCACAAGTAAAGGGGTGCAAAAGGAGATCCCCTACTTTTGTACACCGATAGTCACGGAGATCTTCACCTTTGCTTTTTACATTTTATCCTTTGGCAAGAACAATGTGTTGGAAAGATCCTGATATATATAGCTAATTGGATGTGAGTTTTCATGAACTATTATTGTTGACATTACCCTTGAGGTAAAAGGTTGGGAGGCAAAACTATAAGCCCCTATCTTTCTCTATGTCCGATTAAAACTTCATAACCATAAATATGGCGTGAGTGTTAGCAATTGTGAAAGACTAAATGATAGTTGAGTATGTGGACTTGCTGAAAAGCTCTTATATTGACTCTTTCCTATGTTGTGATAAATTGCAATCGCTTTAATGACTAAGATTATAGTTTGTTGGTTCTCAATGAAGTTTCTGATTCATACTTGAATTGTGATTGAATTGTTACTTTAGCATAAGAGATCATATGGCAATATATGTATATGTTTTTGTTCTAAGAATGATCATGATGCCCTCATGTCCGTATTTTGTTTTTATCGACACCTCTTTCTCTAAGCATGTGGACATATTTTTCGATATCGGCTTTCGCTTGAGGACAAGTGAGGTCTAAGCTTGGGGGAGTTGATATGTCCATTTTGCATCATGCTTTTATATCGATATTTATTGCATTATGGGCTGTTACTACACATTATGTCACAATACTTATTCCTATTCTCTCTTATTTTATAAGGTTTACATGAAGAGGGAGAATGCCGGCAGCTGGAATTCTAGGTTGGAAAAGGAGCAAATATTAGAGACCTATTCTGCACAACTCCAAAAGTTCTGAAACTTCACGGGAGCAAGTTTCAGAATATATAAAAAATATTGGGAGAAAGAAGTACCAGAGGGGGGCCACCCACCATCCACGAGGGTGGAGGGCGCGCCCTACCCCCTGCCTCATGGCCCCCCTGGCAGCCCTCTGATGCCCATCTTTGGCTATACGGAGTCTTTCATCTAAGAAAAATCATAAGCAAGCTCACGGGACGAAACTCCGCTACCATGAGGCGGAACCTTGGCGGAACTAATCTAGGGCTCCGGCAAAGCTGTTCTGCCGGGGAAACTTCCCTCCGGGAGGGGGAAATCATCACCAACGATCCTCTCATCGGGAGGGGGTTAATCTCCATCAACATCTTCACCAGCACCATCTCATCTCAAACCCTAGTTCATATCTTGTATCCAATCTTTGTCCCAAAGCCTCAGATTGGTACCTGTGGGTTGCTAGTACTGTTGATTACTCCTTGTAGTTGATGCTAGTTGGTTTATTTGGTGGAAGATCATATGTTCAGATCCTTTATGCATATTAATACCTCTCGGATTATGAACATGAATACGATTCGTGAGTAGTTACGTTTGTTCCTGAGGACATGGGAGAAGTCTTGCTATAAGTACTCATGTGAATTTGGTATTCGTTCGATATTTCGATGAGATGTATGTTATCTTTCCTCTAGTGCTGTCATGTGAACGTCGACAATATGACACTTGACCATTGTTTGGGCCTAGGGGAAGGTATTTGGAAGTAATAAGTAGATGATGGGTTGCTAGAGTGACAGAAGCTTAAACCCTAGTTTATGAGTTGCTTCGTAAGGCGCTGCTTTGGATCTATATGTTTCATGCTATGGTTAGGTCTACCTTAATACTTATGTTGTAGTTGCGGATGCTTGCAATAGGGGTTAATCATAAGTGGTATGCTTGTCCAAGGCAGGACAGTACCCAAGCATCGGTCCACCAACATATCAAATTATTAATGTACCGAACGCGAATCATATGAACGTGATCAAAACTAGCTTGACGATAATTCCCATGTGTCCTCAGGAGCACTTTCCTTTATATAAGAATTTGTCCAGGCTTGTCCTTTTCTACAAAAAGGATTGGGACACCTTGCTGCACCTTATTTACTTTTATTACTTTACCCATTACAAATTACCTTATCACAAAACTATTCTTTACTGATAATTTCAGTGCTTGCAGAGAATACCTTACTGGGAACTGTTTATCTTTTCCTTCTGCTCCTCGTTGGGTTCGACACTCTTACTTATCGAAAGGACTGCGATAGATCCCTTACACTTGTGGATCATCAGCGCCCCCCAAGCCCAATCCTAATTGGGAGGGGGGGCCGGCCCCCCATTCCTTCTCTCCTTCTCCCTCTTCCTTCTTCTCCTGGTCCAACTAGGAAAATGGGGGAAACCTACTCCAACTATGAGTAGGAATCACCCTTTGGAGCGTAATAGAGAGGGCCGGCCCTCCCCTCCTCCACTCCTTTATATACGGGGGAGGGGGCACCCCATAGACACACAAGTTAATTGTTTAGCCGTGTGTGGTGCCCCCCTTCACGGATTTCCACCTCGGTGATATCGTTGTTGTGCTTAGGCGAAGCCCTGCATCGGTAACTTCATCACCACCGTCATCACGCCGTCGTGCTGAAGAAACTCTCCCTCGGCCTCAACTGGATCAAGAGTACGAGGGACGTCACCGACCAGAACGTGTGCAGATCACGGAGGTGTCGTGCGTTCGGACTTGATCGGTTGGATCGCGAAGACGTTCGACTACATCAACCGCGTTTCATAATGCTTCCGCTTTCGGTCTACGAGTGTACATAGACATACTCTCCCCTCTCGTTGCCATGCATCACCTAGATAGATCTTGCGTGTGCATAGGAATTTTTTTGAAATTACTGCGTTCCCCAACACTTATTTGGTGGAGGGGTCAGTGATTTGGGTGGAAGGTGTTGCGCTGGCGGTTGGGGCATGTGGGATGTGGAAGGAGCAGGAGGATGGGGGTCGGGTGTGGATTACATGCCTGGATAGGCGAGGCCGAGCAGCGTGAAGGAGGGTCACCGGCGAGGAGGCGACGCTGCAAGCAAGGAGTGAAGGTTTGAACTTGGAAAGGAAGGCAGAAACAGGGGAAATGTGGACTTTTGTAAGGGGAGGGGCGGGGAGGTAGATATTTCCGCGGAAGCCGAAAATTTGGAATCGCTTCAGTGAAAAAACTGGCGCACAAAGTGTCATCAGAAACAGTCCCTTATTCAGAACTATGTACGATATGTGAACATCACAAATGATTCAGATAGCATAACCCGTGTGTGATGAGTTTGAACATCAAAAATTTTGGTTCAAATTTCCCTAGTTACAGTGGTCATCCACGTCATTGCATAATTTGGGTACACAAAGGAGACTACAACACACCCACACTTCTTAATCGAGCAAGTTCAGCAATTAAACAGAGCTAGCTGACCTAAACATTACTCTAACAAATTAAAGACTGATCACTCTTAATTAAACAAAAGAAAGAGTACTAGTACGGCTGGCGCTGGTCGATCTTCGCCGCCGCCTCCATGTCCAGCTCGTGCCCGATGGTCTCCTGGGGAAGGGGCTCCATGGCATCAATCGCAGCATACTCGGGAAGCATCTCTCCATCCGTGTCTGCCATATCTTTGGAATAGGCCGCCACGAGCTAGGCATGGGCGTCCGCGATCTGGGCTTTGGCGGGCTCCATCGTTGCAAGGTATGCCGCACAGGAATGGATGGTTGCTCGAGCGCTCTCGGCGATTTCCAACTCTTCAGACGTCGGTTGCTGACCATTGTCAGAGAAGCTTCGTTCGATTTGTGCGGTGACCACCATAAGCTGGGCGTGGACGGCCTCGACATGGTCGTGGGCGGCCTCCATCAGGGCTAAGGCCACCTCTGTGAAACGGACAGCTGTTGTGCCGCTCTCTCCAGTTGCTATCCCCGAGGCAGATGTTGTTACCACTGCATGAAATATAGCTCCTTGCGTGTTCAACTTCTATCACCGATGCACGTCGGTGCTAAACATATGGTTTTTAACCCCTTTCCGCAATGGCATTTGGAACCGTCGCCAACTGAGTGTGGGCGATAGGGGGGTCCTTCCCACATGACCCAGAAATCATCAGGGATAGGCCCACCTAGGACATAGGCTGGGACCGTGTGCGATCGGGCGAGGCATCAAAACCCAATCATTTCCGTAGGTATGTACATCCCACACGGTAATCCGAGAAAATTATTCCCGTAGGTATGTACATCCCACACGGTGAATCCCAGAAAAACATTTCCATTCGTATGTATACCACACGCAGTCAATCCAAGGAATACGTTTCCGTTCTTATGTACATCCCACACAATCAATCCAGGGAAAACATTTCCGTTTGTACGTACATCCCACACAGTTTTATTTGTAGGCTCATGTGTGAAAGGTGTAACTATCACACAGTCTTCCTTGGCTAACTGTTTGCTTTTATCAACTATATCACACACGATTTGATGAAGAAAACTGTGTGGCATTGGGCTATCCATTGCAAGCGCTTTTACTGCTAGAACCGTTTGCAAAGGTCCATGACACATTTAGCAGGTTTATTAGTTTACAATTAATAATTCTAGTATTATGCAAATTCACATTTCATATCGAACAACCGTTTGCCAATTTCATATCAGGCACATAAATGTATTATAACATCACAGTGCAGTAGCTACATGAAAAGAACACGGTACAACATATAGCTAGTTCAACTTCATAAGAACAATATATTCATTTCCCTAATCGAGATCATCCAGGCTCGTCATATCCACCTCTGCTTTCAGTTCAGTAAGAACCTGTTTTGCATGGGCCAATTAGGAAAGTGCCTCCTCCTTTGCCAACACCATCTTAGGAAAGTCTGATTTAAAAAATCTGAGCTCATTCTCCACCTTCAACTTTTTATCCCGCATGAGAAATTTTAAAAAATCCAGACTTAAATGAATGAGAAATTTTGTAGTATTAATACAACTCTCATGCAAAAATTTTGGAAAATTTCAGTGGTCATTTGACCTTTTATTTAAGTGATTTTCTAGCCATTTAATGACCGTAATTGAAATTTGAGCTACATGTACATGCAACAGCTAACCATAACGGTTTGAAAACTCATATTTCATGTACTTGTGTGCAATTTAATTCCATGTGCAATAAATAGGAAGGAATTTTCAAACATATTGGTCTAACAGCTATGACACAATTAAGCATGGAGTGACATGGCATTTTAATTCTGAAAAATGAAAAAAATCAGGAACACATGAAACCTTGGTTGATATAATGTCATGCCACCCAAAGATGATGTGGTAAAGAAATTGGCATGTTTGACGAAAGTTTGGACACACACCCCTCACAAACCAGAGCAACTCACTAGAAGGCTTGTGGTTCCGAGAGGGAACAATGCATGTTTGATGACGAACAGGAGAGAGCTTCCTCTTACGGCCTTCAATTTTTTTTCTACGTCTAACATGCACTACTACAACTGTAATGTGAAATTTTTGAAAATTCTAGGGGTCATCTAGATACAACGCCTAACCAAAACAGTTTGAACTACATCTAGAAGACATTTAATTTATTTTATTTTGTACGTGGTAAAGAAATTGGCATTGTCGGTGTCAAAACCGGCGGATCTCGGGTAGGGGGTCCCGAACTGTGCGTCTAGGCCGGATGGTAACAGGAGGCAAGGGACACGAAGTTTTACCCAGGTTCGGGCCCTCTCGATGGAGGTAAAACCCTATGTCCTGCTTGATTAATATTGATGATATGGGTAGTAAAAGAGTAGATCTACCGCGAGATTAGAGAGGCTAAACCCTAGAAGCTAGCCTATGGTATGATTGTTGATGTGTAGGTTGTCCTACGAACTAAAACCCCCCGGTTTATATAGACACCGGAGAGGGTTAGGGTTACCTAGAGTCGGTTACAATGGTAGGAGATCTTCATATCCGTATCGCCAAGCTTGCCTTCCACGCCAAGGAAAGTCCCATCCGGACACGGGACGGAGTCTTCAATCTTGCATCTTCATAGTCCAGGAGTCCGGCTAAAGGTATAGTTCGGCTATCCGAACACCCCCTAATCCAGGACTCCCTCAGTAACCCCTGAACCAGGCTTCAATGACGACGAGTCTGGCGCGGAGTCTGTCTTCGGCATTGCAAGGCGGGTTCCTCCTCCAAGTACTTCATAGAAGATTTTGAACACAAATATAGTGTCCGGCTCTGCAAAATAAGTTTCCACATATTGCCATAGAGAGAATAATATTTACACAAATCTAATCTGCTGACGTATTCCATAGCGTGACACACCACGGCCAAGCCTTTATCCGAGTCGTTTCAGTATCCCACCTCAGCACGTTATGCGATGCAGTTTCCTTGGCACGTCTTGTCAAAGCAGAGATCGTGCCCCCTTATTCCGGGATTCTCATCAATACGGGCGTGGGTAACCCAACCGCGCCTTTGATTATGGCGCTTGGAGATAAGCGAGTTTTACCAGGCTGGTGGGGACATGTAGTTGCATCCACCCATATAAGGGGATAAGGATCCACCTTTTCACCCACGCCTTCTTCCTCCTTTGCCTATCCATTCTTGCCCACTCGAGCTCCAGCGCCCAAGTCCGCACTACCACCTCAACCTTCTCCAGTCATGTCCGGAGCGGGAGGCAAGTGGATGGTCTCCTCTGTCACGGAGGGACACATCAAAAAGCTGAGGAAGGTCGGATAACTGGCTAGCGACATCGCGCACCGGCTTCCCGAAAAGGGGCAGCTCATCCCCACTCCTAGGCCCCATGAGAGGGTGGTATTACTCCCCCATTTCCTCCGCAGACTGGGCTTCCCTCTGCATCCATTTGTCCGGGGGCTCATGTTCTACTATTGCCTGGATTTCCACAATCTGGCCCCGAACTTCGTCCTCAACATCTCGTCGTGTGTGAGGCGTTCCTCCGCATCCGCCCCCATTTCGGCCTATGGCTTAAGACTTTCAACGTCAAGCCAAAGGTGGTGCGCGGCAGCCATGCGAAGTGTGGCGGTGCCATGGTTGGCAAGATGGCCAACGTCCTATGGCTCGAGGGCTCCTTTGTGGAGACCCTAAAGGGGTGGCAATCATGGTGGTTTTTCGTCACCGAGCCGCGCGACGCCGAATGGGTCGCACCCCCTGAGTTTTGATCCGGCCCCCTACGCGGCTCACCTCCTGGAAGGAGACATGCCTGTCTTGGGGTAAAAAAGGAGAGCTGACCGGACTCCAAACATGCATCCAAACCCTAGTGGACAAGAGGCTCAAGCTTGTCAACGTAGTCCAGGTTATGCTCATCCGCCTGATCCTCCCGTGTCAACGACGGGCCTTCAACCTGTGGGAGTTCGACCCGGCGCAGCACCGAACTTTAAATAGGTTCTTCGACACGACGTACGAATATGCCTGGAGGATGCTTTTCAAGGGCGCCGAGGCTCCCGCATCCATTGCCGAGGATCGCGGATTCAGTACTCAGCATCACGCTCATGCGTAAGCTGTTTTTGTCCCTTTACAGGGTATCAGTTTTCATAGTTTGACTCTATGCGGGACCTAAGTTCCCTTATCTATGATAGGATTGGGAGGTGACGTCCGGACAGATCAATTGTCCAGCTACTTTGCCTGAAGGCCCAGCAGACGCTCGCTTGGCGAGGCGGCTGGTTCCGGCGCCCTATGTGGTGCCGGAGAAGAAGGCCACGAAAAGGGCCACGAGGACTCGAAAGAGTGCCCGGCGCCCGGAGGTGTCGGATTCGTCATCCGACGGTCCCGAAGCGCCTTCCTCTCATGAAGATGAGGAGGAAGAAGAAGAGACCTCTCCCCCTCCAGCGGGAGGAGAGAAGAAACGGAAGGCCGCCCTCTCTGAGGAGGCCGGAGGGTCCAAGAAGGGAAAAACCCTTCCTCCGGACTACTCCAACGACACCGATGACGGTGAAGAGGAGTGGCAGCCCAGGGCTAAGCCCCTAGCAAAATCGTAAGTATCCGGATACCAGAGTAATTCATAGTATTCGTTTATTGCACAACTTTCCGTTATGTCGAATATGCTTATGCAGCCCACCCAAAGACCGGCTCGACGCGTCGTCGAGCGGCTAACTGGACTCGTCGGATGTGAACTCGCTTCCGACGGCTTCCTCCCCCCGCCCTATGGACGACACCAAGGTGTTGTCCCAACAGGTTCCAAGCAGGGAGGAGGTGGTCCCGGAGGCACTGCAAGGCGACCTCCCGGACTCCAGGAGTAAAGGGGATGAAACTCCCCAGGGCTCCAAGTCCGGCTCTAGGCCGAACACCGCTCCGGAACCTTCATGGGTTCCAGAGTCCAGCGGGGGACTTCCTTCCGAGAGGAGCAAGTCCACCGTGCCGGCGACCCCCGTCCACCCGGAGGCGCCGGACAATATGTTGGAGGCGCTCCAATTAGCCTCCATCGACGAGGAGCACCGCGCTATTATGAGTGCGGTGGTCCAGAAGGTTCAGTCCGCCAAGAGCGGACTGACTGAAGCTTGTACTAGCCTTTTGACAGGCTTTGAGGCATGTAAATAATGTGTAAATGATATTACCGCATAGACAGTAGCCCCTGATGCTCTGTTGGGTGTTCGGGAAGAAAAGCCGAATAGAGGATCAAAAAATTCGCAGGAGTCTAACAAAAGGAGTCAATATGCATGTGTAGGCTTCTTTGCTGGCGTCCGCCGTCTCACTGCGGAAGTGGACATGCTGAAGCACAGCCTCGAGAAGTCCGAGCAAGAGCTCGGGCGTGCCAAGAAGCAGCTCGAGGAGAAGGAAGGTAAGAAATACCTTGGTTGAATATGTATATAAAAAGGTGCAATTGCAAGAAATGACAGGATTAACATGGCTATTGTAGGGGCCACATCTGAGGTGGCGACCCTTAAGCAAGCGCTGCTCGAGGCCGAGAAGAGTGCGGCCGTGGAGCGCACCGAGCGGGAGAGGTATGAGGCCGAGGTTGGCAAGGTGCGGCAAGAGCTCCAGGTTCTCATGAAGAAACACGAGAGTTTGGAGCTTGACTCGAAGACGCGAGGGTCCGAGCTCGCGGCGGCTATTGAAAATGCCAAGTCTGCCAAGGCCGAATCCCAGAAAACCCTCCAGGAGTTGGATGAGGTGAAGAAGATAGCGGCGGGTAAGGCATTCTCTATGACAAGTAAACACATAAACGTGAGTTACTTGGTACTTACCCGAATCTGGAGCTCTCCAGGGGCATTTGCAGATCTTCCCCGGAGTGTATCCGATGCCGTCGCATTCTATCGAGCCGAGGAGGGCAGCTCGACAGAGAAGGTGTTCTGGTCTCAGTATGCTAAGGCCGGACACCCCGTGCCCCTGAGCGACCAGCTGAAATAGCTGGTCGAGCTCCACAAGGCCGCCGAACAGGCCATGAAGGGCCTCCTAGTTCGGCTGTGGCCTGGAGAGGCCCTGCCCGGGAGCTATTTCGGGCTGGTGCGGCGGCTGGTGGAGGCATGTCCAAGGCTCGAAGTCATCAAGCGCTCCGTCTGTATTGAAGGTGCCCGTAGGGCCTTTGCCCGTGCTAAGGTGCACTGGGGCAGGCTAGATGTGGAGAAGCTTGTGAAGGACGGGCCACCAGCGGGGAAAGAGCATCGCAAGCCCAAAAATTACTATAAGGATGTTCTGAAGGGTGCCCGCCTTGTGGCGGATGAATGTACTAGGGATGTAATTTTTGAGTAAAACTCGCTCATTTTTGTCCTGTACGCTGAAAACTTGTTCATATGCGCTGAGCAATGCTGCTTGAATTTAAAATATTACCTTCTGTGCGGCTGTTTATCAATACTGAGAGATGGCGAGTCATCGGCTTCTGCCCGCTTGCCACTAGTGCTGGGGTGTTCGGGGATAAATCTGGGCGCTCTTTTTCCCATGTTTGGGTCCTTCGAGGGAGGTGCTCAGCCCGACGAACGAGGCAATCGTACTATAATGCGTGAACACTCTCACTTAGCCATAGAATTCTATAATTTTAAATTTCGGTGAAGCCCCTTGTATTCGGAAGACCGAGTTCGGGGCGCTATCCACGCCTTGGCCGGACAGAGCCGACTCGTCGCCCTAAGCGGCATATGTCTTTAGGGACTCGAAAAAACCTCTCGAACAGCGACCAGCTCTCGCTTCATCATGACAGTCAGTTTTAGCTTTCTCCACTGAGGTGCTCGGCCCAGCTCAACTGGGGCACAATCGCAGTGGTTCTCCTAGTGCTACCTTAGCCGATATAGCAGAACGTAAGGCACCAAAACATAGGAGCCGGGCAAACCCAACTATTGACCCAAGACATGATTCGGAGCCGATGCATATAATGCTATAAGTTCGGGGTGCCGCACTTGTGAAAGGGGTCGGACTTCTCACACCATATTGAGGGGCGCTAAAAGCCCCTGGCGTATTTTGGCCGTACCAAGTTGTACGGGTGCAACATGTCGTTAAGGAACATTTATTTATAAAAAGATAGTGCAAAAATAGACAAAATCTATGCATTGTTTATTAGAAATAGCTGCGATCAAAGCAGAACGATACAAGTAATGTGATAAACGAAAAGTTGGACTATTTAACATGCCTGCTCCAGGGGAAAGCTGCGGAATAGTATGCGAAACAGGTATACTACTCATGATAGAGACCACCTGGGATTTCCGTGATGTGGCATGGCTTGTCTGCTTCCCTAGTTCTTGCATCGTTTGTGTGGCAATTGAACTGCCGAACAGGTCTTCCAAAGAGTAGCGTCCTGGAGGTAAGAGAAAAGTAAAAAATCGGCAGCCCCAGGTGCGGTTTAAGCCATGTTTTGGGCGTGCCGTGATGGTGCACCTCCCCGTATGCCCATGGTATTTCTAGAGCGTAATTATGTACGCGAAGTACTAGCGTCGCCTTTTTGCTAGGGTTGGGGTTGGGGCCGCATTGCTACGCCTGCTCGGAACGTGCCAGGCGGTCTTGTTGTAGGTTACTCCGGGCGCGCTTGACGGTGTTCGGACGTTTAATGGCCGGACTGGAGAACCGCCTAGAGGGGCTGCTTTGTACATCCACTGCAAGGGCCGCCGTGTGCTCCTCCGTTCGGAGGGAGCATTCGGTGTTTCCATTGACCGTAATTACTCCACAAGGGCCTAGCATCTTGAGCTTAAGGTATGCGTAGTGCGGTACTGCATTGAATTTGGCGAATGCGGTTCGTCCGAGCAGTGCATGATAGCCACTGCGGAATGGGACTATGTCGAAGACCAATTCCTCGCTTCGGAAATTATCCGGGGATCTGAAGACCACTTCAAGTGTGACTGAGCCTGTACAGTTGGCCTCTACACCTGGTATTACGCCTTTAAAGGTCGTTTTGGCGGGCTTAATCCTCGAGGGATCGATGCCCATTTTTTGCACTGTATCCTGGTAAAGCAGGTTCAGGCTGCTGCCGCTGTCCATGAGGACTCTAGTGAGATGAAATCCGTCAATAATTGGGTCTAGAACCAATGCAGAAAATCCGCCATGACGGATGCTAGTGGGATGGTCTCTTTGATCAAAGGTGATCGGGCAGGAGGACCATGGGTTGAACTTTGGGGCGACTGGCTCTACCGCGTATACGTCCCTTAACGCACGCTTCCGCTCCCTTTTTGGGATGTGGGTGGCATATATCATGTTCACCGTCCGCATTTGTGGGGGGAAATCCTTTGGTCCATTGTTGTTCGGCGGCCGGGGCTCCTCGTCGTCGTCGCTATGCAGCCCCTTGTCTTCATTGTCGGCGCTTGACTTGCCTGCCTGCTTGAACACCCAACAATCCCTGTTGGTGTGATTGGCCGGCTTTTCGGGGGTGCCATGTATTTGGCACAAGCGGTCGAGTATTCGGTCCAAGCTGGACGGGCTCCTAGGATTCCTTTTGAATGGCTTTTTCCGCTGACCGGATTTAGAGCCTCTGAATCCGGCATTAACTGCCGTATTCTCAGCATTGTCGCCGTTAATGCGGCGCTTCTGCTTGTTGCGACGTGACCTGCCACTAATGTCCCTGGTGTCCGAACTACCAGGGTTCTTGGTCATATTTTTGCTACGAGCAAGCCAGCTGTCTTCTCCCGCGCAAAAGCGGGTCATGAGTGTCGTGAGTGCTGCCATAGATTTCGGCTTTTCCTGTCCACGGTGCCGGGCCAGCCACTCGTCACAGATGTTGTTCTTGAAGGCTGCTAGGGCCTCAGCGTCCGGACAGTCGACTATTTGATTTTTCTTTGTTAGGAACCATGTCCAGAATTGCCTGGCCGATTCCTCTGGCTGCTGAATTACGTGACTCAGGTCATCGGCGTCTGCGGGTCGCACATAAGTGCCCTGGAAATTGTCGAGGAATGCGGCTTCCAGGTCCTCCCAACAACTGATTGATCCTGTTGGCAAGCTGTTGAGCCAATGCCGAGCTGGTCCTTTAAGCTTGAGTGGGAGGTATTTGATGGCGTGAAAATCGTCACCGCGGGCCATGTGGATATGAAGGAGATAATCCTCGATCCATACCGCAGGGTCTGTTGTGCCATCATATGATTCGATGTTTACGGGTTTGAAACCCCCGGGGATTTGATGATCCATTATTTTGTCTGTAAAGCACAATGGGTGTCGGAGTAATGGGCCACGGGTAGGCCAACCCGAAGCCCACAACCTTTCGAGACATCGGGGCAGGCTGCACCCCTCAATACCACAGGTCGAAGAGCCGCCTCCTGGGGAGTCCTGCCAAATTTGTGGCCGGCGTGACGGTTATCATCTCGAGCCGTGGGGTGCCCACGCGATCCGTAGATCGATCGTGTTTGCCTTGCCTTGTCCTCCAACATGTCTCGTAAGTCCGGCGCATATTCCCGTGCCTTGGTACGGGGTGCGGCTTGAGTGGAGGGCCGGGAGGCCTCTCTGTCGCGACCACGAGGTGGCCGTTCGGCCGCATCAAGTGCTTCCTCCTCTAATTGGGGTAGCAACCTGTGCTTTGGGTAACTCTTGGAGGGGCGTTCGAGTTTATGCTCTTCGGCCGCAAGGACTTCGGTCCATCTGTCAACCAGCAAATCTTGATCAGCTCGGAGCTGTTGCTGTTTTTTCTTGAGGCTTCTTGCCGTGGCCATAAGCCTGCGTTCGAAACGCTTTTGCTGAACAGGATCCTCTGGCACGACGAATTCATCGTCGTCGAGGCTTTCCTTGTCTTCGGAGGGAGGCATATAATTATCGTCCTCGACCTCTCTGTCTATCGCTCTCTCATGAGGGCTGGTTTCTCGATCCTCCTGTGCTAAACCTTGCTGGAGGGGGTTTTCTTCGGCACTCTCCGGAGTATTATTATCTCCCGTGCTGGAATCTCCGTTTTTGTGTTGGTGGGATTTTGAGCGGCGCCGCTGACGCCGGCGCTTGGGCTATTTCTTGGAGGGGTCATCCTCCTCTGTTCCATCGCCCTCTCCCTCTTTTGGGGTGTCCACCATGTATATGTCATATGATGAGGTGGCTTTTCTAGGGCCTGGTAGGCGCTGGTTCATCATCTCCTTCATCGGCGTCCATACCGTCGATGTCTTCGGAGTCGAAGTCGAGCATGTCGGTTAGGTCGTCGACAGTGGCTACAAAGTGGGTGGTGGGTGGGTTTTGAATTTCTTCATCGTCCGTACCCCAAACTTGCTGATCGTAGTCCGACCAGGGCTCTCCTGATAAAGAGAGAGACTTTAGTGACTTCAGGATATCGCCGAAAGGCGGGTGCTGAAAGACGTCCGCGGCCGTGAACTCCATGATCGGCGCCCAATTGGATTTGAAAGGCAGGGGCGCGGAGGGTTCGGAGTTCGGAGAAGAATCCGGCTCCATGGAGTCACGAGTTTCGCAGAGTATGGGGTTGGTGTTCGGCTCAACTGCCGTTGGGATCACAGCCCCCGAGGTGGCGTCCAACCGCCCATCCTCGATCAGCGCGGTTGGCTCCGAACTAAGGGTCGGAGCCAATGCGGGTGTGGCCTCCAGGGCACTGTTCGGCGGCAGAGCTAGATCATGCTCGTCGTGACAGTGCGGCGCGCTCGGCGGTGGTTCGAGTCCTTCGAAGATCAAGTCCCCGCGAATGTCAGCCGTGTAGTTTAAATTTCCGAATCTGACCTGACGGCCAGGGGCGTAGCTTTCGATCTGCTCTAGATGGCCAAGTGAATTGGCCCGCAGTGCGAAGCCGCCAAAGACGAAGATTTGTCCGGGGAGGAAGGTCTCACCCTGGACTGCATCGCCATTGATGATCGTAGGAGCCATCGGGCCTGACGGTGACGGCACAGAGGAACTCTCAATGAAAGCACCAATGTCGGTGTCAAAACCTGCGGATCTCGGGTATGGGGTCCTGAACTGTGCGTCTAGGCCGGATGGTAATAGGAGGCGAGGGACACGAAGTTTTACCCAGGTTCGGGCCCTCTCGATGGAGGCAAAATCCTATGTCCTGCTTGATTAATATTGATGATATGGGTAGTACAAGAGTAGACCTACCACGAGATCAGAGAGGCTAAACCCTAGAAGCTAGCCTATGAGATGATTGTTAATGTGTATGTTGTCCTACGGACTAAAACCCCCCGGTTTATATAGACACCGGAGAGGGTTAGGGTTACATAGAGTCGGTTACAATGATAGGAGATCTTCATATCCGTATCGCCAAGCTTGCCTTCCACGCCAAGGAAAGTCCCTTCCGAACATGGGACGGAGTCTTAAATCTTGCATCTTCATAGTCCAGGAGTCCGGCTGAAGGTATAGTTCGGCTATCCGAACACCCCCTAATCCAGGACACCCTCAGGCATGTTTGAAAAAACTTTGGACACACACCCCTCACAAACCGGAGCAACTTGCTAGAAGGTTCATGGTTCCGAGAGGGAACAATGCATGTGTGATGACGAATGGGAGATAGCTTCCTCTTACGACCTTCAATTTTTTTGTACGTCTAACATGCACTACTACAACTGTAATGTGAAATTTTTGAGAATTCTAGGGGTCATTTGACCTTTTAGACATTCGTTTGAAAAATCATAGCTGTGTACTTGTGTGCGAGTTAGTTCCGTGTGTAGTAAATTAGAAGGAATTTTCAAACATATTGGTCTCACGGCATGTACACATGCATACGTATGCATGGAGTGATATGGCATTTTAATTCCAAAAATAAAAAATGATCAGAAAAACATGAAACCTTGGTTGATGTAATGTCATGCCACCAAGATGATGTGGTAAAGTAATTGGCATGTTTGACGAAGGTTTGGACACACACCCCTCACAAACTGAAGCAACTCACTAGAAGGTTCGTGGTTCCGAGAGGGAACAATGCATGTTTGATGACGAACGGGAGATAGCTTCCTCTTATGGCCTTCAAATTTTTTTTCTATGTCTAACATGCACAAAAACAACTGTCATGTGAAAATTTGGAAAATATCAGGGGTCATTTGACCTTTTAAAGGCATTTAAGTGATTTTCTAACCATTTAATGACTGTAAATCAAATTTGAACTACATCTTGTTGCACCGCCTAACCAAAATGGTTTGAAAAATCATATTTTTGTGTACTTGTGTGCGAGTTAATTCCTTGTGCAGTAAATTAGAAGGAATTTTCAAACATACTGCACTACTGTAGGATGCTGCTAACGCGACACTATGATCAGAGACCCTTCGATGAAACTGTGTGCGATGCCATAATCGCAAACGGTGGTGTAAAAAACCGTCAAAAAGGTGCAAAACATTTGTGATGGAGGATGCATCAAACACGGTTCAGATTTTAGTTGCGTGTGCGATTGAGGGCATATGGTTCAGTTCACTTAACCGTTTGCGATGAGGAGGAACAAAAGAAACGGGCGTCCAGATGAAGGTGTGTGCGATGTACAGCATACAGTTCACTCAGATGAACTATTTGTGATTAGGCAACACAAAAGAAACAATCAGCCAGATCAAAGGTGTGTGTGATATACGGCATGCGGTTCACTCGGATGAACTATTTGCATTGAGAAATGAGAACAGAAACAGTTCAAATGAACAAGATGTGTGTGATACGAGGCAAACAGGTTTGTAATTGGAAATGTGTGCGAAGATCGATAACAACACAGATGATTACTGCTAACAAGCCGTGTTTGTTGTGAGCAAACGATTGCTGGTATACAATTGTGAGTGATTGATGAAAACATCACCAACGGGTTCCATTGTTTAGTCCGTGTGCGATGTGATTTTCTTTGTCCACACAACATCTACGCTCTATCTACAGAGAATCAACATATACTTAAAATGACAGCATTGCATAACCAAATTAAGCATACAATTACACAAGTGACTACACACATAACATTTCCACACACCAAAGAAAGCAATTACATGCATACTAAAGTAGGAGAAATGAGGATCTAATCATCTACTTATTCTTGTGACGACACTTGCCATTGCGCTGCTCCCGGCTGGATCCTAGGCCGTTTTGGGGAAGGAGACACTTCCTCATGTCAACGATCCGCCTGTACATATCGTAGCTCGTGTATGCCTCCTTGGCTGCGTACACACGACGTGGGCTTTGTCGAGTTTCTCCATCCAGGCCGAGTGCGAGGCACACTTGTCCTTGTTGCACGAATGCTTCATGTCTCTATAGTAGGGGTCGATGATGGCCTCGGCGAGGTGAACCAGTGAGTCCTTCTCATGCTCCTTGCTGCCCCAGATCATGTATTGGCCCTGGATGTCGACAATATTCTCGCAGGCGATGCCCTAATTCTCGAGCGCCTTTACATCATTGGTGATGTCCACCGTAGCGAACATGTAGTAGGGGTTGTTGACAAACCTGGCAAAACGCTCGCAAGGCCTTGTGGCCAGGAAGTAGTGGTAGACGAGGACGTGGTGGCCCACGCACATTTGGGCGACGATGACCTTGGGACGAGACCCGGCACGAGCGCGGGTGTACTCAAGGTCAAACCCGATCACCTTGTACTTCTCCGCGGCAAGCAACACCTCCATGATGTGGATGGAGTGCTCCACCCAGACCGGGTCGTTGGTGTACACCACCGATAGGTCCATGAACCTTCTGTGGGTGTCCACCATGGTACGCATGGTGAACTACTGCTCGGAGCGCCATTGGAGCCACGCATGATACCCTCTAAGAATTTCTCGTGTTGGGTGTGCTTCTTGCAATGGTGGGGCGCGATCGAAAGGTTGAAGAGACACAAGGGTAGGTTAAATGGCCGCTGTAATAAATGGGGGCCGGCCGGCCTGTAATCATCACGTCTTGTCAGCGTTCATAGTGGAGGATTCCAGTGCACGCTTGACAACACCGCACCGCACGTGTGGGCTCGGAGAGGCACCAAATGTATTGTCAGTGAGCCTATTCCCCCGCTACTGCGCTGTTTAACGTGCAAGCTTCCCGCCCGGCTAGTTTGGCCAAATTGTGGGCGTTTATTGGCAAAAAGCTTTGTAAAAACGAAGTGTCTGGAATGACTTCGTTCATAAGTTAACCTTTGGGTGATGAGGTCAAAGTGAAACAGAAGTGTGATGATGGACACTCGAGTGACATAATTAATTCTATGCTCTATGGTGCACATGATGGAAGAAACCAACTGGGTGCAATAATGTCGAAGATCGCAGTCGAGTTAGCTATACAGATCGTGTGCTGTGAGATCGACAAGGTAAACCGATTCGAGAATGGTTAACAAAATTTAAGACCATTGCATATTAAGGTCAAAATAGTGCTAGAAATATACGAGTCTCATATGATTCCATTTCAATGATTGTACCACAAAAGCTCGAAATGTTACAAGGTTCAAATTCCAGAGTTATATGGCTCAAATTCGAATATTACAAGGTTCAAACTGATATTAGAAATGAAATTCAGCTCAGCAGCTGCAAACACTCGCACTGATTCACTGAATATGGATATCAGGGAGGTTCAAACTAATATCACCGCTTCTAATTCTGGCTTCAAAACCTCACACTTTTTGCAAAGGGGTCAGCCACTGAGAAGTCATGTATGGGGTTGACATGATGATTTTCGATTACTCTGTCATCTGAAGTTCCAAAATGAAATTCAGCATTTTTGGAGCCTGATCAACAGTCCATTCATTTTAGCGAAATAAATGTAGGGCAAACCACATTTCCTTCAACACCCTTTCTCTGAGAACAAAGAATCTAGCGAATATAATCTCCGGTAAGGTCCCTCGGTAGGAGTTCAAAGTAATTTCTGAGGGATGCAGATCTAGGCATTCGACATGCTTGTCATATTGTATCACATTATCCACCACTGGGCCTAATCTTATCTGCAAAATAAGAAAATGTGTTAGTGCCTACATGCAGTTTTGAACATTACTATAGGCCTAGCTATTTGGTTTGCATGATTTGTAAAATGCACTAACATGCCATCTTCGATCTGACATGATTAACATGGGCATTTGATTACATTCTAGAAAAATGTAGCCTTCTGCACAAGAGGTTGGAGTGGATGAAAAGTTCCCATAGAAAACTAGTACAGATGAATCCTAAGAAGAAATACTTATTGATTGTAACCATATGGATCAAGCAACCAATATGGAGGGGGGGCATGTATGTATTGAAATCGTCCAAGAGAACCTTCAGAAATCATAGTACATTGTCACTGTAAACTTGGAAAAAGGTGTCACAAATTGAACTCCCTTATGGTTAACATTTAACATGAAAGGAACATCACCTCGATATATAGCCTCTCCAAGCACGAAAAGCATCTCAGGAAACTGACAACTTGCTCTAGGTCGAGCCCGATAGATTCTAGTGCCAAGACCTTCATTGTGCGCAGTTTTGGGGTAAAGCTTGTCGGAATAATTTTCTGAATGATAGATGAACAAACGTCTTCAAAATTAGAAATAATGTTAATTTGTAGAAGGAGAGTTAGAACGCGGCTGTTGTACCTGAACGGGTGTGGATCCCATAACAAGTTCGGAGCATTTGTCAGACGAGTAGCCCACCACTGTCAATTTCAGCGCAGAAATGACATTGATTCTTGTTGGACCTTCTTGATTAACCACAAGTAATCTGTCAAGTGCAGGTGTGTCCTGGATAACCATACCGTGGTACACATCTTGTGATGTCTTCCTGCCGCACCAGCAACACACATAAATAGTCCGGAGAGTCATGGAGGTGATCTGGAAGGTACTCAACCCATTGATCGCCTGAAGATGAAGGTAGTCGAGTGTAGTACAGGCACGGAGTAGGCGCTCCATGTCACTGTTTGAGGGAGTCCTGGATTAGGGGGTCTCCGGACAGCCAGACTATATCCTTTGGCCGGACTGTTGGACTATGAAGATACAAGACTAAAGACTTCCTCCCGTGTCCGGATGGGACTCTCCTTGGCATGGAAGGCAAGCTAGGCAATACGGATATGTGGATCACCTCCCTTGTAACTGACTTTGTGTAACCCTACCCCCTCCGGTGTCTATATAAACCGGAGGGTTTAGTCCGTAGGACAACATACAATCATACCATAGGCTAGCTTCGAGGGTTTAGCCTCTATGATCTCGTGGTAGATCAACTCTTGTAATACTCATATCATCAAGAATAATCAAGCAAGACGTGGGGTATTACCTCCATCAATAGGGCCCGAACCTGGGTAAACATCATGTCCCCTGCCTCCTGTTACCATCCGCCTTAGACGCACAGTTCGGGACCCCCTACCCGAGATCCGCCGGTTTTGACACCGACATTGGTGCTTTCATTCAGAGTTCCACTGTGTCGTCACCGTAAGGCTTGATGGCTCTTTCGATGCGGTACAGGGTGAGGTTTTCCTCCCCGGGCAGATCTTTGTATTCGGTGGCTTCGCACAACGGGCCAATTCGCTTGGCCATCTGCAGCAGATCGAGAGCTACGCCCCTGGCCATCAGGTCAGATTCGGAAACTTGAACCACACTGTCGACATCCTCGGAGACTTGATGTTCAACGGATTCGAGCCCGTGTCAGGTGCACCGCACAGTCACGACGAGCATGATGTAACTCTGCCGTCGGACAGTGTTCGGGAGATCGCATCTGCAACTACCCCGGCCTTCAATCTGGAGCAAATCGCGCCATCTGAGAGCGGACGGATAGACCCCACCATATAGGTCGCACTCTTAGTGGCGATAGAGCCGGATACTGACTTCACCCCTTACAGGAGCCATGTAGCTGAACCATTGGATTCGTCTTCGGCCATGGACTCCGAGCCGCCTGCATCCGCGCTCATCGATTCTGACTGGGCGCCGATCATGGAGTTCACCTCCGCGGATATCTTTCGGCACTCACCTTTCGGCGATATGCTCAATTCATTAAGGTCTCTCTCCTTGTCACGAGAACCTTGGCGGAACTATATCCGGCTAGAATAGGATGCGTACGACAAAGAAATTCGCTGCCCACCCACCACCCACTTAGTAGCCACTATCGACGATTTAACCGACATGCTCGACTTTGACTCCGAAGACATCGACGGTATGGACGACGATGCAGGAGATGAACAGGAACCACCGCCCACATGGCGCTGGACCGCCACCTCATCATATGATATATACATGGTGGATACCCCCAAAGAAGGCAATGGTGACGAGACAGCAGAAGATAACCCCTCCAAGAAGCAACCGAAGCGCCGACGTCAGCGGCGCCGCTCTAAGTCCCGCCACAACAAAATAGTGATACCAGCACAGGAGATAATAACACTCTAGATAGTGCCGAAGATAACCACAATCCCCTCCAGCACGATGTAGAGCAGGAAGATGAACAAGCTAGTCCTCCAGAGCAGGCTGCAGATGGAGAACCAGAAGAGGACAATTACATGCCTCTCTTCGAAGACAAGGTCAGCCTCGACGACGAAGAATTTATTGTACCTGAGGATCCCGTCGAGCAGGAGTGCTTCAACCGCTGGCTTATGGCCACATCAAATAGCCTGAAGAAAAAGCAACAACAGCTTCGAGCTAATCAAGACTTGATTGACGAGTGGCTTGCCCGCCACCTCGGCCAGGAGAAGCCGAAGTCTATGGCAGCCCTCACGACACTCATGACACGCTTTTGTGCGGGCGAGGATAGCTGGCTGGCTCGCAACAACAACACATCAAGGAATCCAGGCACTTCGGATACCAGAGATGCCAACGGCAGACCACGTCGTAACAGACGAAATCGCCACAACAACGGCGATAACAACGATGATACGAGAGTCAATGCCGGATTCAGAGGCTCTAGATCTAGTCAGCGGAAAAAGGCATTTAAAAGAAGTACTCTGGCTCCGTCCAGTTTGGATCGCATACTGGATCGCTCGTGTCAAATCCACGGCACCCCCGACAAGCCAGCCAATCACACCAACAGAGAATGTTGGATGTTCAAGAAGACCGGCAAGTTAAAAGCTGAAAACAAGGACAAGGGGCTGCATAGTGATGACGAGGAGGAGCCCCAGCCGCCGAACACGGGAGGACAGAAGGGGTTCCCCCCACAACTGAAGACGGTGAACATGACATACGCAACCCACATTCCCAACAGGGAGCGGAAGCGTGCACTAAGGGATGTCTATGTGATGGAGGCCGTCGCCCCAAAGTTCAACCCAGGGTCCGCTTGTCCGATCACCTTTGATCGCCGGGACCACCCCACTAGTATCCATCATGGCGGATCCGCCGCACTGGTTCTAGACCCCATCATCGACGGATTTCACCTCACTCGAGTCCTTATGGACGGCGGCAGCAGCCTGAACCTGCTCTATCAAGATACAGTGCGAAAATGGGGTATCGATCCCTCGAGGATCAAACCCACCAAAACCACCTTTAAGGGTGTCATCCCAGGTGTAGAGGCCCATTGCACGGGCTCAATCACACTGGAAGTTGTCTTCGGATCACCGGACTGGAGCTTCGGATCACCAGACGAACAACATTTGCAACACAGAACGCTCGCTCCACATCGAAGAGCACACTGCGGCCCTCGTAGCAGAAGCACAAAGCAGCCTTTTAAGGCAAACCACTAATTCGGTGTTACATCCCCCGAACGCCTTCAAGCGAGTCTAGAGTAAACTGCAACAGGATCGCCTGGCACGTTCAGAGCTCGCCTAGCAATTTGGCCCCCGTCCCAGTCCCAGTCAAGCGACGAAATCGGTGCCGCGCATACATAATTACGCACTGAAAATACCATGGACATAGGCGGGGGCACGATCAGGACACGTCCCGCAATGCAGCTTAACCGCCCTAGGGGCTGTACACCTTTATCATTTCTTTTCTCTTTCAGGGCCTAACTCTCTAGAAGCCCTTTCCGGCAGTATGATTGCCGGACACATTACGGGAAGGAACAACCAAGGCGGCAAGAAGCTAAGATGTACACGGGAACCCCCAGGTGGTCTCTAATAATAATTGATATACCCGCTTTCTACTATCCATACGCAGCTTGCCCTTGGATAGGACGTTTTGAATAGTCCTACTTTCTGCTTATTGCACTACTTGTACCAGTACGCTTCGACGTATTATTTAAATAACAATGCATAGCATTAGTCTATTATTGCATTATTTATCTTTTTTTTATTATATGTCCATTTACGACAATCCGCACCCGTACATTCGAGTACGGTCAGTATGCTAGGGGCTTTCGTGTACCCCATAATACGGCGCGAGAAGTCCGAACACTTTTGATAGTGCGGCACCCCGAACTTATAGCACTATATGCATCAGCTCCGAATCATGTCTTTGGTCAATAGTTGGATTTGCCCGGCTCCCATGCTTTGGTACCTTACGTTCCGCTATATCGGCTAAGGTAGCGGTGGGAGAACTACTGCGATTGTGTCTCGGTTCTTCCGGACGAGCACCTCAGTAGAGAAAGCCAAAAACTGACTGTCATGATAAGGCGAGAGACTGGTCGCTGTTCAACAGGTCTCAAGTCCTCAAAGACTTTTTCCACTTCGGGCGAGGAGTCGGCCTTGCCCGGCTTAGGCGTGTATAGTGCCCCAAATTCGGCCTTCCGAATACTAGGGGCTTCGCCAAGATTTAAAATTGTAGACTTCTATGGTTAAGTGAGAATGATGAAGCCTTATAGTCCGGTTGCCTGGTTCGTTGTGCTGAACACCTCATATGAAGGACCCAAAATTGGGATAAAGAGTGCTTAGGTTTATCCCAAACACACCAGTACTAGTTACATGGGGGCAGAAGCCGAGGACTGGCGAACTCTCAAATTTTATAAACGGCCGCACAAAAGGTATATTTTAAATTAAAAAAGTGTTTCATAGCGCAGATGAACTTGTTTCACATTACACGATCACATGAGCATGTTCATTCAAAAATTACATCCCTGGCACATTCATCCGCCACAAGGCGGGAACCCTTCAGGACACTCTCATCATACATCTCGGGGCAGCGATGCTCCTTGCCCTCCGGCGGGCCCTCCTTCACCAGCTTCACGGCATCCAGCTTCGCCCAGTGCACCTTCGCCCGGGCAAAAGCCCTGCGTGCACCCTCGATGCAGACATACCTCTTTATGACTTCAAGTTGTGGGCAGGCATCCAAAAGCCGCCTCACCAGAGCGAAGTAGCTGCCGGACAGGGGCTCGCCGGGCCACATCCGGACTATAAGGCCCCTCATGGCTTGTTCGGCCGCCTTGTAAAGCTCGACCAGTTGCTTCAGCTGGTCGCTCAAGGGCATTGGGTGTTCGGTCCTAGTATACTGAGACCAGAACAACTTTTCCGCCGAGCTCCCCTCCTTAGCTCAGTAAAACTCCGTGGCATCCAGTACACTGCGGGGAAGATCTGCGAACGCTCCTAAAGAGCTCCGAACTCGGGTAAGAAAAAGGAATGTTTCCTTCACATGCTTGCTTTGCATAATGAATGCCTTACCTGCTGTTATCTTCTTCACCGCATCAATCTCCTGAAGGGCCTTCTGGGCTTCAGCCTTGGCGCTCCGAGCGCTTTCAAGTGCCTGCGCGAGCTCGGTCTCTCATGTCTTAGAGTCAAGCTGCAAGGACTCGTGTTTTTTGGCGAGAGCCTCGAGCTCTTGCTACACCTCTCCCACTCGGGCTTCCTGCTTCTCCCGCTCGAGGCGCTCCTTGGCCGCTTTGTCTTCGGCCTCGAATAGCACCCTCTTCAGGGTCGCCACTTCGGTCCTGGCCCCTAGAAAATTCATGATGACCCTATTATTTTACAACCGAACTTCTTTTCAAAGCGTAGACAAAGGTATTGCTTACCTTTGCTCTCCTCGAGCTGCCTCTTGGTAAGGACGAGCTTGTTCTCAGACCGCTCCAGGTCCTGCTTCAGTGCAGAGACCTCCGCAGTACGTGCGGCAGCAGCCAGTAGTGAAGCCTGCACATACACATAGACATATTCTGATTAGACTCCTGAGTCATCATTCGATCCTCTATTCGGCCTTTCTTCTCAAACGCCAAATAGAGCATCAGGGGCTACTATATATGCGGTAATATTTTCTTATATTTTGATTGCTTACCTCAAAGCTTGTTAGGAGGCTGGCGCAAGCTTCGGTGAGCCGTTTTTGGCGGACCGGACTTTCTCGATCACCGCACTCATGATAGTGCAGTGCTCTTCATCGATGGAAGCGCTGCGAAGCGCTTCCAGCAAGTTGTCCGGTGCCTCTAGATGGACAGAGGACACCGGCACGGGTGGCTGACCCCCCTTAATGGGGGATCGCCTGTCGGAGTCCGGAACCATCCAAGGTTCCGGCGCAGTGTTCGGCTGGGTGCCGAACTCGGAGCCCGGGGGAGTTTTGCTGCCTTTGTACCCAGGGTCCGTGAGGACGCCTCGAGGCTCCCCCAGGACCACCTCCCCTTGGCTCGGTGCCTTTCGAGACAACACCTCGATGTTCTCCATAGGGCGAGGGGTGGAGGCGGTCGGAAGAGAACCACTGTTCATATTCGATGTGTCCAATGAAACGCTCGACGAGGATATGTCGAGATGAGCTCGGGAAGGACTGCATAATCATGCTCGGCATGAGGAGAAGCAGTGCAATAAAACATACCATGAATTACTATGGTGGCCGGATACTTACGACTTCGCCAGGGGCTTGACCCTGGGTAGCCACTCGTAGCCGCTGTAGGCGGCCGTCGTGGAGTAGTCTGGAGGGAGGGTCCCTCCCTTCTTGGACGCTTCGGCCTCCCCGGTTGGGCCGGCCTTCCTTTTCTTGTCTCCCTCGGCTGGGGGGAGAGAACTTTCCTCCTCCTCCTCCTCCTCCTCGTTTTCGTGGGAGGAGTGCGCGTCGGAGTCATCGGATGATGAGTCTGATACAACCTTGCGCCGGAGACCTTTTCAGGTCCCCGTGGCCTTCTTCTTGGTCTTCTTCACCGGCACCTCATAAGGTGTCGGGGCCAGCATCTCCGGGATGTGCATGCAGGGGGCTGGGTAATCGAGCTGTTCCGCTGTCTTTATCTAGTCCTGTTAATGGCATGGGAGCTTAGATCCCACACATCATTTAACTGGGGCAAATAAATACCCTGTGAGATAAAAAAACTTACCGGATTGGCATGGCGCTTTGCGCTGAGTCCGCGGTCCTCAGTGAGGGAAGGAGGTACCTCGGCACCCTTGAACAGCACCCTCCAGACGTCCTTGTGTGTCGTGTCGTAGAGCTCTCGCAGCGTCTGGTGCTGGGCCGGGTTGAACTCCCACAAATTGAATGCCCGCCATTGACACGGGAGAATCCGGTGGAAGAGCATGACCTCGACCGTGTTGAAGAGCTTGATTTTCTTGCTCACCATGTTCCTGATGCAGGTCTGTGGTCCGGTCAGCTCTACCGAAGAACCCCAAGACAGGCCCTTCTCTTTCCAGGAAGTGAGCCGCGTGGGGATTCCGGATCGAAATTTGGGGGCCGCCACCTAGTTGGTGTCGGGCAGCTCGGTGATGTAGAACCACCCCGATTGCCATCCCTTTATGGTCTCCACATAGGAGCCTTCGAGCCAGGTGACGTTAGGCATTTTGCCCACCTTGGCGCCTCCGCACTCTGCTTGTTAGCCGACCACCACCTTTAGTTTAACATTGAAGGTCTTCGGCCACAGGCCGAAGTGGGGCCTGATGCGGAGGAAGGCCTCGCACATGAAGATAAATGCCGAGATGTTGAGGATGAAATTAGGGGCCAGATCATGAAAATCCAGCTCGTAGTAGAACATGAGCCCACGGACAAACAGGTGGAGGGGAAGTCCCAGTCCACGGACAAAGTGGGTAAGAAAAACTACCCTCTCATGGGGTTCGGGCGTACGGATGAGCTGCCCTGCATTTGGCAGCTGGTGCGCGATATCTGCGGCCAGATATCCGGTTTCCCGTAACTTTGTGATGTTCTCTTCCATGACAGAGGAGACCATCCACTTGCCTCTCACTCCGGACATGCTTGGAGTGGTTTGAGAAGAATGACGCGAACTTGGGTGCTGGAGCTCGAGTGTGCGAGAATGGGTAAGCAAGGAGGAAGAAGGCATGGGTAAAAAAGGGTGAATCCTTGTCCCTTTATAGGGGCGGAAGAGGCAATGCGCCTCCCCACTTGCCTGGTAAAATCGCTTATTCCCCAAACGCCGTAATTGATGGCACGGTTGGGTTCCCCACGTCCGTATTGATGAGAATCCCATAATAAGGGGGACACGATCTCTGCGTTGACAAGACGTGTCAAGAAAACCACCTCGCGATATGTGCGGTGCTGGTTGAGAAAAACGGTTCGAATAATGACCGGGCCATGACATAATGTCGTGCTGTCAAAACGTGTTAGCAGATTAGATTTTTGGAAATATTATTCTCTCTACGGTGGTATGTGGAACTTGTTTTGCAAAGACGGACACTATCCTTGGGTTCAAAATCTTCCATGGAGTATTCGGAGGAGGAACTCGCCTTGCAATGCCGAAGACAAAACTGCGCGCCAGACTCATCGTTATTGAAGCCTGGTTCAGGGGCTATAGAGGGAGTCCTGGATCAGGGGGTCTCCGGACAGCCAGACTATATCCTTTGGCCGGACTGTTGGACTATGAAGATACAAGATTGAAGACTTCTTCCCGTGTCCGGATGGGACTCTCCTTGGCGTGGAAGGCAAGCTAGGCAATACTAATATGTGGATCTCCTCCGTTGTAACCAACTCTGTGTAACCCTAGCCCCTCCGGTGTCTATATAAACCAGAGGGTTTAGTCCGTAGGACAACATACAATCATACCATAGGCTAGCTTCTAGGGTTTAGCCTCTACGATCTCGTGGTAGATCAACTCTTGTAATACTCATATCATCAAGAACAATCAAGCAGGACGTAGGGGATTACCTCCATCAAGAGGGCCCGAACCTGGGTAAACATCGTGACCCTTGCCTCCTGTTACCATCCGCCTTAGACGCACAGTTCGGGACCCCCTATCCGAGATCCGCCGGTTTTGACACCGACACCCTTTGAGAGGCATACGGCGACGAGTTCGAGGTGCTTCAGTCATGGTAGAATAAGAGGTGGCCTGATGGAGTCGCTTCAGGTTCTAGCTTGCTCCGCCACCGCTTGTTGGCAGCCCGTTCTCCACCTTCGGAGTCTCCTTGTCAGCGGCGCTTTCTCATAGAAATGGGAGTACATGGAATATTTTGTTAAAATAGGGCAATAGAAAAGTGTATTGGTAACTAGAAGTTATTAGGTAGGAATATAGTAAGAAAAGGGAATAACAATTGATTGCTTAAATACTACACAATTCATTTGACATTGCAGGGTAAGTCAACATATGGAGATAGTTGAAAAGAAAACTTACTTCAAACAAAGTCTGGACCGATGATTTTGTCGGGGAAGTTAGCATATATCTCATGACCAGGCCCTCTTATGTGCAGTGCAATTTAGTGCCAGCTTTCAGTACATAAAACTTTGCAATTTCATTCCAAAAGCCAGTGCCAAAATAGGAGTCACCACGTTCATCAAGTATTACAGTAGCAACGATTGTAAATCCATGGTTTGTGTGCAGTATGACATCCATGGAGCCTTGATGTATGTAAAGGGGAAAATTGTGCACTACATAAGTTGTTGCATAGCGAGGGATGTTCTGGAGAAAATGGTAGGATTGTTAAAGAAAATATGGTAACATGCAAATATGGGCCCAAATTGAAAGAACTGTACAACAGTTGAAATCTAATAACAAAAATCTATAATTAAACAGATAGGGTAAACATGATGTCATGGAAAAATGAGAGTAATCGAAAGAACAATACATCATTAATTTGCCTAATGTAAAAAGAAGAGGCAAAAATCCCCTTTGGCGTATATGGTGCATGTGGCACCTTTTATCCGAATGTAGCAATATTTAGAATATGTTCAGGAAAGTAGGCCATGACAATCGATTTAGGGTGACATTGAACATACGGCGCGCGTGCTCAAGTTATTTGGTACAAAGAGATGGAATCTCCAGCGGCGATCACAATGTCCTGTAGTGTCGGAGCACTGTACATTCTATGAATGAAAGAAAACCCTCAAATCAGCTTGAATAAAAATGAATTCACAATGATTTTCGCTGGGTGATTAAAGGAGGTAGATGAACTGGGGTAAGAGATGAGATAATATCTCGTTAAACTAGTTACATTGTCGTCCATGAGAAAGAACCCTCAGTACGGAAGATTCCCCAACCGAGCGGAGTTGGGTCGACCACGAGCAGCGTCAAGAAAGTCGATGGCGATAGGCGGTGGCAAGCAGAAGTGGTGAAATGCAGTGGCCTTTGCCGGCAGCCTGGAGGCGGTGGCAGGCATCCAGCTAAGTGTTTACCGCCGCGATAGGCGGTGCCATGGCATAGACGCGATGGAGCTTGTACAGGTGTGAATGGGGAACGTACCGGAGGGGCCGAGGGGGTGGCGTGCGGGGTGAGGGTTTTGTGACGTGGGAATGGTGAGGGTTTTATTTTTTCTTTTTTGAATTGGGTGGTGAGGGTTTTCTTTCCCACAAAGAATTTTGGGGGCGACGGTTTGCTAGAGCGAACCGTGTGTGATTGACGCAGGAGGCAAAATGAAAGTCATTGCACACAGTTCCATTTTTGGGAACCGTGTGTGATTGACGTACTACCTCTGTCCTGGTTTATTGGTCCCCCATTGTAATTTTTACCAAAATTTGGCGAAATATTCAACATACTCAAACATAGATAATAAGCGTACACGTAGATAAGCATAGTTCAACCATAAGTAGTACATAGTTCAACAATATTAAGCATACTCAAGCGTACATATACAGTTCCATCCATCCCACATCTCATCTCACAAGCCGGCATGATCCTGAAGGTTCTCCAGGTACTTGGCGTACGCGTTGTGCGCCACCCTGCGATAATACTTCTACTTGAAGGAGACAACGGCCTGTCCTCTTGCGTGCACCAGAACACTTAGATACGTGTCATGAAGCTTCTTGTTGCAAAATGGGCATCCATAGCCGCCGTTCCAGGTCCTAATACGCCTGTTATGCATTCCCACATAAAGCTCCCTCAGGATTTTCCTGTTGTACCTCCTCTGGACATCTTCATCCTCGCTGTCCACATCGTCAGACATCACCTATACAAATAGTGAAACAAATTTGGCATCAAATCAATGATTACATGTCATGAAGTAGGATTAGGAACTTATGGCTATTTATTTATACATATCCAGAGATTATGGTTCAATTTTTAAGCGCAGTCGTCTATGTACAGACCAATCTTGAAGAAAATAATGGCACAAACGTATGTAGGTCATTGAAAATCAATTGTCATGCCCCAGCTAGGAATTATTAGCACGAACACTAACCCTAGTTGGATTACTAGAAGAAATCATTTGCATAGATGGAGCAACTAATCACTTATCACATGTACCATTCAAACAATCAATACACTACATGGATCTAACAAAACTTACTTAGATTTGATGGATTGGGAGAACATAACCATAGGATTTCTATTCCAAAAAGGGGGAGGAAGGAGTAACCAGGGAAACCCTATGATCTATTTGACACATAAATGGGTATAGATGACTAACTAGCTGTCTGTCGTCGCCGGAGTGGTCATCAGAGTCATCGCTGGAGTGGTCGTCGGAGTCGGTGTGGAACTCCGCCTTCGGCTGTGAAAGCTCAACGCTGTCAATGACTTCAGTGTGCAGCGATAACTCGCCAGTGGTGACAGCAACCTCTGTCTCCATCTTCATGACGTGCTTCGATGCTTTAGCAGCCCCAACGTCGCCACTCCCTCCGATGAGGCGCTTTGGCGGCATCCTCATACACTGACGGCTTTGAGGACTGAGAGCGGCGTCGAGGATGCAAGCGGAGAGAGAGGATTGTGTGTGTGTAGAGAGGATGGGGGTGCGGCCGTTCGGGCTCACCATTAATATGGAGTAGTGCGAGTTGTGGGAGAGAGGCGGGCGACAGTCAAGACGATGGCTCACCTCCCGGTGAGCCTGCGCACTGGACTGCTGGCATGCCTACCAAAGTTTCACACAACTTCTCGCACGCCTCCCGATGACACTGCGCAGCGAGCACACCTCCGTCAATTCACACACCTGCACGCACGCCTCCTCATGTACCTGCGGGCCGGATGCGTCCCGTCAACTCACGCCTGCTCGCATGCCACACGGGTCGTGTGGCGGCACGCATATTGTTTTCTATTTGGATGATTAATGCTACCGTTTTATTGCTTAACCGGAGCATGGAACATATCCATTATTGGTCTAACGCTCACGGTTCGAATAAATAATCCGTTTGGGATATTGGTTCCTAATTATTAATAATCTCCTGTCTGTAATTAGATAAAGATTACATCAAAACTAGTCTCAAATTTGACAAAACAAAGTAGAATGCCACTTTGTATTGGCGTCCATATGACAACATGATAAGTTTCATGAACTTCAAATAAGTTTTGGATGTACTAGAATTTAAAAATCAAGATTCTCAATGTCTGAAATTTGTTGCACGGGGAGTAAACATGCACCTAGTGAGACACATGTGTTTTTGCAATCCATTTAGGTGCACTGTCACATGTGCATGTAGCTCAAATTTGATTTTTGCACATTATACCCATAGAAAATCAATCAATCAATGTACTAAAACATCTTAATGATCTCTGTGATTTTTTTGCAATTAAAACATCCCTCATTTGGTAACATGTATGTTGACCGCGGGATAATTAATTTAACATGCATCATAGTTGCGGTAAATTCGCGATGTGTGTGTGGCTGTGTGCATCTGGGGGTGGCAGGTGGCTCGCAGTACACTACAGGTTGTGAGCCACCGTGTGGGTTGGCCGTTTTGTTAGGCAGGCCGGTGCCACATCAGAGTCGTGAACTCCTTATTTAAAACATTACACAACCCTGACATACAGAAATGTTTTGGCCGCATGCAGTCGATGGTTGTCCTACATGACACTCGATACTCGCGTGTGACGCTCTCTGTGGGCCCGCGAGGTCGTCCACCACCACTTTGACGAACAACCGGCAGTGAGGTTAATTTTACTAGTAAGATAGAATCTTTTTTGTTTGTGTTATGGTGGTATATAGTACGCGTCGAAGAGGTGGGAGGGACTAGCATATATACTATACGTACGCGTTTGTCAACAAGTACACCTCGCTCAGTGTTGAGACTTTTTGGTTTCCGAGGCACGTGCCACATCAAAATTGTGAAATTGGTTATTCAAACATCACACAACACCTTTTTGGGCCACATGCATATCCTAGCTAGGACACTCACGTGTGACGCTTCCATCTGTGGGCCCACGAGGCCATCGTTGATGCATGGATGCATCACTTTGACCTACATCGGGAGAGGTTAATTAATTTCACCATCGAGGAGGATTCTTTTGGGTTACATATATTATGGCAGGAGAATATAGTATGCGGTGAAGAGGGGGGAAGGGGACCATCATATGTAGTATGCTTGATATGAACCTCGCGCTGTGTGGGTGCATGGTTTATAGTTTTTGAGGCATGTGGCACATCAAAGTTGTGCATTTTGGGTATTCAACATATATATATATATATATATGTTTGGCCCACATGCAAAGCGGTGGTGGTTGTCGTCTCGCACTCACTTAATCTGTTATCAGCGATATCGATGCTTTCCATTTGTGGGCCCACTTGGTCCATCACTACTTCTTGCCTAACAATAAGAGATGTTAATTTGACTAAGGAGGGGATTATTATTTTTGCTCTGGGATGACATGCATGATATAGCTTGAGCACACACACATGCATGTGTACGCATGAATCCCTCCCATCGAGTCATAGAGGCTAATACAATGACACATCATGAATCGATCTTGCTCTGTGTGGGGACCTAGTGTATGATTTTTGACACACGCGCCACATCAATGTTGTGTATTCAAACATACATGCATGCATCACCTCCATACATATGCATGTAGTGGTTGCCTACGAACGATACACTCCCTCGCGCGGTTATCGGCGACAAGCATATATATTCGTGGGCCCATGTGGGCATCCATGATCATCTGACCAGCAACAAGATAGGTTACCATGGTGGATTCTTCATTTGGTTCGTGTCATCGTAGTATATGTCATGGTGAGATTTAGACCTAATTAAGTTTGAGCGCATATATTATGCACGTATGCATGCATGAATCCCTGTCGTTGGCTTGAAGTGTGGTGTAAGATACATATACATCGTCAACCTAACCCTCACTCGGTCTGGGGATTTCTACTTCGAAATCACGGTGCCACATCAAAGTTGTCCATTGTTACTCAAAACACACCTCTCCATACATATGTTTGGGCCACACGCATGCAGTGGTTGTCTTCGGGGACTAGCTACTTGCGTGATTATGGGCGAGCTAGCCCATCTCCGGGGTCGCATGGAAAGCCATCACTTTGAGCAACAACAAGAGAGAGGTTGTACGACCAAGGTGGATTATTCTTGGTCCGTTTTACGATCCATTTTGGTGAGATGTATGCCTCTCTGGCTCGTCGACTGAAAGTGCGTGTGGGGGGGGGGGTTGCGATTTTGCACTTTGCTAGGTGAACCTCGGTTGGGGGGCATGCATTCATAGCTTAGAAATCTCTTTGTGCCGACGCGAGGGGGGATGCTAGCTACTTCGCACTTTGCTAGGTGCACCTTGGTTGGGGGGGCATCCATTCATAGCTTAGGATTCCCTTCATGCCGACATGAGGGAGGGGGTTGCTAGCTACTTCGCACTTTGCTAGGGTGAACCTCGGTTGGGGGGGGGGATGCATTCATAGCTTAGGATTCCTTTCGTGCCGACACGAGGGAGGGGGCTGCTTGCTACTTCACACTTTTCTAGGTGAATGAACCTTAGTTGGGGATGCATTCATAGCTTAGGATTCCCTTCATGTCGACACAAGGGAGGAGGGGGGCTGCTAGCTACTTCGCTCTTTGCTTGGGTGAACCTCGGTTGGGGGGGAGGAGGCATGCATTCATAGCTTAGGATTCCCTTCGTGCCGACACGAGGGGGTGGGGGGCAAGCAATACAGTGCGCTTTGCGAGAGAGGTGCCACATTGAAGTTGCATTTGGTATTTTAAAATCAAACAACCCTTTTGATACATAAATTTGGTCCACATGCAAGTGTGTTCGTGTTCCGACCCTCTCCCGCGTCATTTTTTGCCAAATTTATGAACATTAGATAAGTCGGATGACGCAACATACATGGTTCACTCAAACTAACTATGTGCCATGCCGGTGCACCTATCACGCACACATCCGCACAGTACATTGGGCTCCATGAGGCTCCCCCTCTCAAAAATATCTGCTCGCCTCGAGTTTTTTCTGTTTCATAACACACGGTTGTTATCTCCGGATTTTGTGGGATGTTTCTTGTTCCCAATCCTGCCTGCATCCCTAGAAAATATCTGCCCACCTCGAGGGTTTTTTTGTTTCATAACACACAGTTGTTATCTCCGGACCATGTTCCATGCACTATCATCAAAATTTTCAATAGCCCGGCATTTCAATCCCGCATTTGACTCCCGCGTAGTAAAATTTTTAGTACTCGCGTCATTTCCTCAAACACCCAGCCCCCTCCACACACACACACACACACACACCAAAACCTCCTCGGGCGTGCGCACACACACACACCGCATCCTTCGCTCAAAACCCTAGCAAGGTCCCTACCGCTGCCGCAAGGCCTCCATTGTCAACATCTGCCGGTCTGCCCGTGTGGCTTACCCACCGATCTCCATACCCAGGCTGCCCTGACTTTCTTAGATGATGCCTGCCAAACGCCCCCTTTCCCACAGATCCCCATCCCCCAGTCTAGTGCGTCGCAGCCTAAGCCCGGCTACGCTTCCCGTGGAGCTCGAGGAGCGACTGGAACAAACGAGGTGTATAGCGGTCTCTTTGCCCGACGTCGCCGAGGAAGCTGACGACCATTACTGGTGGAAGGCACTCAAGCAGCGGGCTAGAGTATGCGGGCATGTCTCGTTCGCCGGCTACGACATCGAGGTCATCGACAGGGATGGCCTGAGGCAGGCTATGTCACAGGTTAAGTGGCCCACACCCAACCCATCGAGTTCAACCGCTGTCGATCTCATCCATGGCCCCGCCGCTGATCTCCTCTCACTCGTTGTCAACAATTTGCCACTCTACATCGCCATCGAGCCCCTTTTGTCATTTCTGAAGGACACGTTCTGTGATGGTGGCTTGGGATCCACATCTTCCCAGTCAGACCTCATCGACGGCGACCACGAGGAGGGCACCCTCTCTGGCTCTTCCAAGGGGAGAGCCCATCTGCTCTTCCAAGGGGAAAGCGCCCGTCTGCGACATCAGGGAGGGCACCCTACAACATGCTCTTCCAAGAGGAAGGAGCCCATCTGCGACAACATGGAGCGCATCCAGGGTCTGTGCTCTTTCCACGGGAACGAGCGCATCTGTGACTAGTGAGGAAACCCATGATTTGTTTTGCCGTGCCTCTTCACAGGGGGAAACCCTTGATTTGTTTTGTCAAGTCCCTTTTGTTATATAGTGAGAATATGTCTAGTTTTAATGGCTATATCTGGTTGTTTGTAGTATGCCTTGTTTATTTCAGTTATTCACAATGTGATGCTCTATATATGCAATTATTTACTATGTAGTACATTTCATCAATCGAGTTTTAAACATACCGATAGGAATGCATATATTTGCTTGCTATTAAGCTTGTTATAGCTAGCATATGCCTCTTTTAAAATTTTCTGATTGTTCGGTTGTTTGTAATGCTATCTTTGGTTGTTCCTAGTATGCCTTGTTTATTCCAGTTATTCACAATGTGAGGTTCTATATGTTCCTATGTTGGGGATATCGCTTATCGGGAACTTATCGGTCGACCCATGATAAAGGGTAAATCGGCCAGTTTATCGGCATATCGGCTGATTTATCCCCATATCGGCTAAATTATCGACCGATTTATCTTATCGGTCAGACACCGATAAGCGATAAGCCGACCGATTTATCGGAATATCGGAAGATATCTTGAACAGTGATATCTGTAAGTATGAACTATTGTGCTTAACATGCTTCTTGATGTACCTACACAGGACAATTTTGGGAATGACTTATGTTTTCCATCGAGGTTAGTTTCATCCCATTGCTTAGATCTGCTCACTGTTCAAGATATCGGTAGCTGGTACCATATAGGCTAACGGCTGATAAGGGACTAATTGGTGAATCGGACTTTTAACAACATATATCCGTGACCCATTTATCGTTACGTTAACTAGGGCCATATGTAATATATCTGAGGCTACATAGCAACATGCACTGTAATTAATGTCTAAATATGCAATCCTAGGCTACATAGCAACAAGGAAGAGTGTTACATTAATGTTCTAATGATGTCTAGATATACGTAGCAGGAACAACAACAACAACACAACCCTATTTGGATACTCAACTTAGCTAGAGGTTAGAGTTAGTTTCTAGCTCATTACTAACCCTGAACTAACTCCATCCAAAGAGTTGTTTGGATGGCAAGGTTAGATTGACAATAAATGCACTAGGGGAACTAGCTCCAATTAGCACCTCTTGGGTTGGATAGTTTTTTTGGGTGGGTTATAGATGCAACTAGCTCCAACTAGCCCTCGTGTTTAGATATACTTTAGGGCTATTTGACCCCGAACTAGCTCAAACTAATTATAACCCCTGGATACAACAGCAGTTAATCAGCTGATAATTTGTAAGAAAGCACTAAACTCCTTCCGGCCCATAATATAAGATATTAATTCATCTAAAATGTGAGTATATTGGATGTTATAAGATACTCCCTCCGTTCCTAAATATTTGTCTTTTTAGAGATTTCAAATGGACTACCACATACAGATGTATATAGACATATTATAAAATTGTGTTGTGCTACATCATTGTGCAATTGCTGTATAGCTTCTAATATTAACTTGGTGCTTTTAGGTACATATGTCATTTGTAAAGATCCATGCTTCGACCCTTTCTACGGATGGGGCAATGAGATATCGATGAACCATCATCAAGTGTGGAAGCTGATAAAGATTGTTAGTAAAATGGGTCCAAAGATGGCAATTAAACTATTTGTTTACACTTTAAACAAGACAACATCGAACTGCAGGATGGTAAGTAAGAACTCTGCAGCCTTCTTTTTACTGCCCATAATGAGTTGTGTTAGATGACAACGTCTGAATCTTTTTCCTTTGTAGTGGTGGCCAAAGCAGTTTACTCAAGATTACCTCTCAAACTACATGATTGGTGGGCATTCAAAGGTTAAATTATTTCTACAAGAACACGATGATTATCTAGATGTTTTCATGAAGACCATGAAGGATGGGCGGTTGGCCATCATAAGGGGTTGGACTAGAGTCGTGCATGCCTTCTGGATGGAGGAGGGTACAATATGTGCATTCCACTTCACCTTGTTCAACAACCAGAATATATTTCGCCTCTTTCTTTACCGTATTTAATAGTACAAGTATACAACTGTGGTTCGTCATTCTTTATTTGGTTCTTATGTAATTCTTGAACATATGTATCTATGAATCGAATAATGCATTGGTTGTTTGATCCTGATGGATATAAATAAAGCTGTAGCATACATTCAAATTCAAATCCAAATCTGGTACAACTTGGAAAAGCAACAACTAAATTAGGGTGAAATTACGCTCTCTAGGTTGTTACGGCGCACACGGTTGGTAAAACACAAACATTTGCGATATGCCCCATAATTCGAGACGATTCACAGAGAGGAAACATGTGCAAGCATGCACACAGTTGTCGTTTTCAAACCATGTGTGACGTCAGGCAATATCAAAAACGGTGCAGGCAAACTAAACGTTTGTGTTAGTTGCCTTATCGTACACGATTCGCAACCATGAACTGTTTCTGATAAAGTATGCATCGTAAACGTTGCACCACAGGATAGTTGGTTTTCCCTTGAAGAGGAAAGGGTGATGCAGTAAAGCAACATACGTATTTCCCTCAGTTTTTGAGAACCAAGGTATCAATCCAGTAGGAGACCACGCGCGAGTCACCTCGTACCTACACACACAAATAAGAACCTCGCAACCAACGCGATAAAGGGGTTGTCAATCCCTTCACGGCCACTTGAAAGAGTGAGATCTGATAGAGATGATAATAATAAGATAAATATTTTTGGTGTTTTTATGATATAGAGTGAAAGTAGAGATTGAAAAATAAAATTGATTGGAAACTTGTATGATGGAAAATAGACCCGGGGGCCATAGGTTTCACTAGTGGCTTCTCTCAAGATAGCATAAGTATTATGGTGGGTGAACAAATTACTGTCGAGCAATTGATAGAAAAGCGAATAATTATGAGAATATCTAGGCATGATCATGTATATAGGCATCATGTCCGTGACAAGTAGACCGACTCCTACCTGCATCTACTACTATTACTCCACACATCGACCGCTATCCAGCATGCATTTAGAGTATTAAGTTCATAAGAACAGAGTAACACCTTAAGCAAGATGACATGATGCAGAGGGATAAACTCATGCAATATGATGTAAACCCCATCTTTTCATCCTTGATGGCAACAATACAATACGTGTCTTTTCCCTTTCTGTCACTGGGATCGAGCACCGCAAGAATTAACCCAAAGCTAAGCACTTCTCCCATTGCAAGAAAGATCAATCTAGTAGGCCAAACCAAACAGATAATTCGAAGACACTTGCAAAGATAAACCAATCATACATAAAAGAATTCAGAGAAGATTCAAATATTGTTCATAGATAGACTTGATCATAAACCCACAATTCATCGGATCTCGACAAACACACCGCAAAAGAAGGTTACATCTTATAGATCTCCAATATAATCGAGGAGAACTTTGTATTGAGATCCAAAGAGAGGAAGAAGCCATCTATCTACTTGCTATGGACTCGAAGGTTTGAGGTAAACTACTCACACATCATCGGGGGGGCCATGGAGTTGATGTAGAGGCCCTCCGTGATCAATGCCCCCTTCGACGGAGCTCCGGAAAAGGCCCCAAGATGGGATCTCTTGGGTACAGAAGGTTGTGGCGTTGGAAATAGGGTTTTGTGGTGCTCCTGGATGTTTTCGGGGTATGTGAACATATATAGGAGGAAGAAGTAGGTCGGTTGAGCCACGAGGGGGTAGGGCGCGCACTACTAGGAAAAGGGCTATAGATGGAATTGACACTAATGGCGCACCAGACATGTGGTGCGCCATTACTATATACTAATGGCGCACCATGTGTTGGTGCGCCATTAGTGTGCAAATACTAATGGCGCACCACATCCACGGTGCGCCATTAGTAACTTGGCCACCACTTCCACCGAATGCACGCCCCCCCCCCCCCCCCCCCCCCCCACCCCCCCCCCCCCCCCCCCCGTGGACCGCCTTTTCAGTTTAAAAAAAACAAAAATGATGGCAATGTCAAAAAAATAAAAGAAAATAAGTTTCCCATGTGATATGTGGTCTAGTTGTTGTGAAAATTTACAAATATGAATTTCAACTTTATTTGCGAAATCTCTTGAGAATTTGTAAAATGGGCATAACTTTTGCGGTACGAACTCGGATGAAAAAGTTTTTTATATGAAAAATCATCTACTCGAAAAGTTACATTCGAATTTTTTTTATATAGGGAACCCCGTTAAACATTTTCAAAATCCTCAAAAACCTAACAGAAAAAAAGATACGGGGCTTTTAAGATCTGGAGAGGCAAAAAAATTCAAAAAAATCAAACTTTGTAATGGAGCACCTACCCATGGTGCGCCATTACTATCTTCCCGCCTTCAAAATTCAAAATAAGTCAAAAAAATAAAATAAAAAGTTACTAATGGCGCACCTGCCCATGGTGCGCCATTAGTATCTTCCCGCCTTCAAAATTCAAAATAAATCAAAAAAAAAGTTAGTAATGGCGCACCTGCCCGCGGTGCGCCATTACTATGCCATATATATGGCTGGGCGTGGTCCTCTCCTCCTTCATTTTTCTCCTCCACTCCACCTCTCCTCCACTCCATCTCCTTCTCTCCTCCACTCCATCTTCCCTTCTCTCCTCCACCATACTACCCTCCTCCTCCCTCCTCTCCTCCCCTCCCCTTCCCTCACGGTTTCTCCTCCCTCCTCTCCGTTGAGCTCCTCCTTCCTCCTCTCCTCCCATCCCCTCATGGTTTCTCCTTCCTCCTTCCGGATGCTCCGGTGAACTCCTCTCCGGCGACCTCCTCCTCCTCCTCCTCCTCCTCTCCGGCGAACTCCTCCTCCTCCTCTCTGGTGACCTCCTCCTCCTCCTCTCTGGCGAACTCCTCTTCGACAAAAGAACACGGCAAAAGAACGTACAAGATCCAAAAATAGGAACAAAATTTGAAATAATATCGTGCCAAAAAACGAGCAAAAAATGGGCAAAAAAATCACGATCCAGATCCAAATTCAAAATTCAAAAATAGCAATGGCGCACGGTGGGGGTTAGACGGTGCGCCACTACTATTTTCCCGCCTTCAAAATTCAAAAATACTAATGGCGCACCAGTGGCCTATACTAATGGCACACCAGTGGCCTATACTAATGGCGCACCGTGGCCTATACTAATGGCGCACCAGTGGTGCACCATTAGTAAAAAATACTAGTAGCGTGATACTAATGGCGCACCAGTGATGCGCCATTAGTAGGCAAAACTAGTGCGCCATTAGTAGCCCTTTTCCTAGTAGTGGCGCTCAGGGGGGTAGGCGCGCACCCCTACCTCGTGGCCGCCTCGTTCGTTTCTTGATGTCCACTCCAAGTCCTCTAGATCAAGTTTGTTCCAAAAATCACGTTCCCGTAGGTTTCATTCCGTTTGGACTCCGTTTGATATTCCTTTTCTACGAAACACTGAAATAGGCAGAAAAACAGCAATTTGGGCTGGGCCTGCGGTTAATATGTTAGTCCCAAAAATAATATAAAAGTGTAAAATAAAGCCCATTATCATCTAAAACAGATAATATAATAGCATGGAACAATCAAAAATTATAGATACATTGGAGACGTATAAAGCATCCCCAAGCTTAATTCCTGCTCGTCCTCGAGTAGGTAAATGATAATATTAGAATTTTTGATGTGGAATTCTTCCTAACATATTTCTCAATGTAATTTTCTCTATTGTGGCATGAATGTTCAGATCCGAAAGATTCAAGATAAAAGTTTATTTTTTACATAAAAATAGTAATACTGCAAGTATGTTAATCAAGCAATTATGTCTTATCAAAATACCATAGACAAAGAAAACCTATCCCTACAAAGTCATATAGTTTGGCCATGATTCATTTTCGTCACACAAAATGGTCTCATCATGCACAACCCCGATGATAAGCCAAGGAATTGTTTAATACTTATCCTTTTCAAACTCTTTCAACTTTCACGCAATATATGAGCGCGAGCCATGGACATAGCACTATGTGTGGAATAGAATATGATGATTGAGGTTGCGTGAGAAGACAAAAAGGGAGAAAGTCTCACATCGACACGGCTAATCAATGGGCTATGGAGATGCCCACCGATTGATGTCAATGCAAGGAGTAGGGATTGCCATGCAACGGATGCACTAGAGCTAAATATATGAAAGCTCATCAAAGAAACTAAGTGGGTCTGCATCCAACTTGCTTGCTCACGAAGACCTAGGGCATTTGAGGAAGCCCATCATTGGAATATACAAACCAAGTTCTATAATGAAAAATTCCCACTAGTATATGAAAGTGACAAAATAAGAGACTCTCTATCATGAAGATCATGGTGCTACTTTGAAGCACAAGTGTGGAAAAAGGATAGAAACATTGTCCCTTCCCTCTTTTTCTCTCATTTATATATTTTTTCTTTTTTTATGTGGGCCTTCTTTTATTTTATTTTATTTTGGCCTCTTTTCTCTTTTTTCGTCCGGAGTCTCTTCCCCGACTTGTGGGGCAATCATAGTCTCCATCATCCTTTCCTCACATGGGATAATGCTCTAATGATGATCATCACACTTTTATTTTCTTACAACTCAAGAATTACAACTCAATACTTAGAAAAAAATATGACTCTATGTGAATGCCACCGGCGGTGTACCGGGATTGCGATGAATCAAGAGTGACATGTATGAAAAATTATGAACGGTGGCTTTGCCACAAATACAATATCAACTACATGATCATGCAAAGCAATATGAAAATGATGATGCGTGTCATAATAAATGGAATGTTGGAACGTTGCATGGCAATATATCTCGGAATGGCTATGGAAATGCCATAATAGGTAGGTATGGTGGCTATTTTGAGGAAGATATAAGGAGGCTTATGTGTGATAGAGCGTATCATATCACGGGGTTTGGATGCACCGGCGAAGTTTGCACCAACTCTCAAGGTGAGAAAGGACAATGCACGACACCAAAGAGGCTAGCAACGATGGAAGGGTGAGAGTGTGTATAATCCATGGACTTAACATTAGTCATAAAGAACTCACATACTTATTGCAAAAATCTACAAGTCATCAAAACCAAGCATTACGCACATGGTCCGACGGGGATAGATTGGTAGGAAAAGACCATCGCTCGTCCCCGACCGCCACTCATAAGGAAAGCAATCAAAGAACACCCCATGCTTCAAATTTGTCACATAACGTTTACCATACGTGCATGCTACGGGACTTGCCAACTTCAACACAAGTATTCATCAATTTCACAAGTACTCAACTAGCACACCTCTAATATTACCACCTTTATATCTCAAAACCATATATCAAGCATCCAACTTCTCTTAGCATTTTAAATTTATAACCAAAGTGAATTACCATGCTGTTCTAAAGGACTCTCAGAATGATATAAGTGAAGCATGAGAGATCAATTATTTCTATAAAATAGAACCACCGCCGTGCTCTAAATGATATAATTGAAGCACATAGAGTATTCTAATAAATTCCGATTCATGTGTGTATCTCCCAAAAGGTGTGTACAACAAGGATGATTGTGGTAAACTAAAAAGCAAAGACTCAAATCATATAAGATGCTCCAAGCAAAACACATATCATGTGGCGAATAAAAATATAGCTCCAAGTAAAGTTACCGATGGACAAAGACGAAAGAGGGGATGCCTTCCGGGGCATCCCCAAGCTTAGGATTTTGGTTGTCCTTGGATTTTACCTTCGGGTGCCTTGGGCATCCCCAAGCTTAGGCTCTTGCCACTCCTTGTTCCATAATCCATTAAATCTTTACCAAAAACTTGGAAACTTCACAACACAAAACTTAAAAGAAAATCTTCGTGAGCTCCGTTAGTAAAACAAAACAAACCACCACTTCAAGGTACTGTAATGAACTCATTCTTTATTTATATTGGTGTTAAACCTACTGTATTCCAACTTTTCTATGGTTCATAAACTCTATTACTAGCCATAGATTCATCCAAATAAGCAAACAACACACGAAAAACAGAATCTGTCAAAAACAGAACAGTCTGTAGTAATCTATTGGTTTTGAATACTTCTGGAACCCAAAAATTCTAACATACATTGCTGGACGTGAGGAATTCATCTATTAATCATATTCAAAAATAATTAACTAAATATCACTCTCCAATAAAAAATGGAAGCAATTCTCGTGAGCGCTAAAGTTTCTGTTTTTTACAGCAAGATCAAAAAGACTTTCCCCAAGTCTTCCCAACGGTTCTACTTGGCACAAACACTAATTAAACACAAAAAAACACAACCAAAACAGAGGCTAGATAAATTATTTATTAAATAACAGCAAGGGAAAATATTGGGTTTTCTCCCAACAAGCGCTTTTCTTTAATGCCTCATAGCTAGGTATAAGATTTCAACGATGCTCACATGAAAAACAAGAATTGAAGCACAAAGAGAGCATCATAAAACACGTGACAAACACATCTAAGTCTAATATACTTCCTATGCATATGCATATTATAGGCAAAAAAATTATCGTAGCAAGCAAAAACTAGCATATGCAAGGAAATAGAAAGAAACACTAGCAATCTCAACATAACGAGAGGTAATTTAGTAACATGAAAGTTTCTACAACCATATTTTCCTCTCTCATAATAATTACATGTAGGATCATAAGCAAATTCAACAATATAGCTATCACAAAACATTTTGTTAACAAGATCCACATGTATGCAAGGTTGACACTCTTCCAAAATAGTGGGATTAACATTAACTAAAGTCATGACCTCTCCAAACCCACTTTTATCAAAAACTTCATAAGATTGAACATTCTCCAAATATGTGGGATCTAAAGTTGACACTCTTTTGAAACCACTTTGAATAATATTGCAAACATTATTATCAATATCATATTCATCATGGGGCTTAAATATATTTTCAAGATCATAAGAAGAATCACCCCAATCATGATCATTGCAACAAGTAGTAGACATCGAAAAACTAGCATCCCCAAGCTTAGGGTTTTGCATATCATTAACACAATTGACATTAAGAGAATTTATGATAACATCATTAAAATCAGGCTTTTCATCGAAGGAACTATCAAGTATGGGTGCAATAGCAATGATCTCATGCTTAACATAAGGAACTAAAGCAAACGCATCTTCATAAATATTGGCATCATGGACACAAGAATAGCAAGCATCAAGTTCATCAAGGGATATTTCAATCAAATCATCGGAATCATAATTATCTATAGATTCATGCATATCATTATTTTCTTCAAAAGCAACGGTCATTCTTTCAATAAATTCTTTGACATAGACATTATGAGCATAGTTTTCATAGTGATATTTAGGTATGTCAAAATTTTCAGATTCGTAGAGAGTAACATCATACTTTTCAATCAAAGAAGCAACTTTATAAGCACCCTTAAAAGCAAAAAAAATTAAATTTGTCCAATATCGTAGTAACTATAAACATCCATTGCATAAGAAGATAAGATTTCATTATCATTAAAATCACATAGGCTGGGGAGGTGTTTTTTAGGGTTCTTAGAGCAACAAGCCAGATCGCAAATTTCACAAAGATTCCAAGCATAACATAGAAATCTGTTTATTTGATCCCATAAGAGTATCCCTTTTTCACACAAATGGTGACGCACGAAATGAGCATGCTCATCTAAAGATTTCCCATCAACTAGGCTAGTTGGGGTTTCAGCACGAGCGCATAAGGATCGAAGATGATCCAAGTAGAACACTTTAAGTGAATCCATGCCAATAGATTTTTAGCAAGCAAAGATCCAAGCAAATAGAAGGCACATGGAAACACAAACAAAGATACATACGGAAAGAAGGCAAACGGAAAAGAGGGTGAATAAAATGACAAGGGCGAAGTGGGGGAGAGGAAAACGAGAGGCAAATGGCAAATAATGTAATGCGAGGGATAAGAGTTTGTGATGGGTACTTGCTATGTCTTGACTTGGCGTAGATCTCCACGGCAACAGCGCCAGAAATCCTTCTAGCTACCTCTTGAGCACTGCGTTGGTTTTCCCTTGAAGAGGAAAGGGTGATGCAGTGAAGCAGCGTAAGTATTTGCCTCAGTTTTTGAGAAACAAGGTATCAATCCAGTAGGAGACCACGCGCGAGTCACCTCGTACCTACACAAACAAATAAGAACCTCACAACTAATGCGATAAAGGGGTTGTTAATCCCTTCACGGCCACTTGCAAGAGTGAGATCTGATAGAGATGATAATAATTAGATAAATATTTTTGGTATTTTTATGATATAGATTGAAATTAAAGATTGGAAAATAAAATACATTGGAAACTTGTATGATGAAAAATAGACCCGGGGGCCAAGTTTTCACTAGTGGCTTCTCTCAAGATAGCATAAGTATTACGGTGGGTGAACAAATTAATCTCGAGCAATTGATAAAAAAGCGAATAATTATGAGAATATCTAGGCATGATCATGTATATAGGCATCACGTCCGTGATAAGTCGACCGACTCCTACCTACATCTACTACTATTACTCCACACATTGACCGCTATCCAACATGCATCTAGAGTATTAAGTTCATAAGAACAGAGCAACGCCTTAAGCAAGATGACATGATGTAGAGGGATAAACTCATGCAATATGATGTAAACCCCATCTTTTTATCCTCGATGGCAACAATACAATACGTGTCGTTTCCCTCTCTGTCACTGGGATCAAGCACCGCAAGATTGAACCCAAAGCTAAGCACTTCTCCCATTGTAAGAAAGATCAATCTAGTAGGCCAAACCAAACAGATAATTCGAAGAGACTTGTAAAGATAAAACCAATCATACATAATATTTTTCATAGATAGACTTGATCATAAACCCATAATTCATCGGATCTCGACAAACACACCGCAAAAGAAGGTTTCATCGAATAGATCTCCAAGAGAATCAAGGAGAACTTTGTATTGAGATCCAAAGAGAGATAAGAAGCCATCTAGCTACTAGCGATGGACCCAAAGGTTTGAGGTAAACTACTCACACATCATCGGAGGGGCCATGGAGTTGATGTAGGGGCCCTCCGTGATCAATGCCCCCTTCGGCGGAGCTCCGGAAAAGGCCCCAAGATGGGATCTCTTGGGTAAAGAAGGTTGCGGCGGTGGAAATAGGGTTTCGTGGTGCTCCTGGATGTTTTCGGGGTATGTGAACATATATAGGAGGAAGAAGTAGGTCGGTTGAGTCACGAGGGGCCCATGAGGAGGGAGGGCACACCCAGGGGGTAGGCGCGCCCCCTACCTTGTGGCCGCCTCATTCGTTTCTTGACGTCCACTCCAAGCCCTCTGGATCACGTTTGTTCCAAAAAATCATGTTCCCGAAGGTTTCATTCCATTTGGACTCCGTTTGATATTCCTTTTGTTCGAAACAGTGAAATAGGCAAAAACTGCAATTTGGGCTGGGACTCCGGTTAATAGGTTAGTCCCAAAAATAATATAAAAGTGTAAAATAAAGCCCATTATCATCAAAACAGATAATATAATAGCATGGAACAATCAAAAATTATAGATATGTTGGAGACGTATCAGATAGCGTGTGCGATAGTTGTCGTGTACGACGATGTTACGACGGTCCGACGTTTTGTAATCCTGTCCGACACTCATACGACGATTAGCTAATCTTCTTAACGGTGAACCGTTTGTGATGGTCCGCGCATCATACATGTTCTATAATAGTGAACCGTTTGTGATGGATCGCGCATCGTAAACATAGCACCACAGAATACCAGCTGCGATGGCAATGCGAACAGAAATGATTAGGAGTACTATAGGTGCCCTATCCCCGACGGTTTCTAGGTCGTGTGCGAAGGACCCCTATCACCCACACTCACTTGGCGACGGTTCGTAATGCCATCGCGGAAAGGGCTTAAAAACCGTTTGTTTACGACCGACGTGCACCAGTGTTGGTCTCACGACATGGACACATGCATAGGTATGCATGGAGTGACATGGCATTTTAATTCCAAAAATAAAAAAATGATCAAAAAAACATGAAACCTTGGTTGATATAATGTCATGCCACCAAGATGATGTGGTAAAGAAATTGGCATGTTTGACGAATGTTTGGACACACACCCCTCACAAACTGGAGCAACTCACTAGAAGGTTCGTGGTTCCGAGAGGGAACAATGCATGTTTGATGACGAACGGGAGATAGCTTCCTCTTATGGCCTTCAATTTTTTTTCTACGTCTAACATGCACTAAAACAACTGTCATGTGAAAATTTGGAAAATATCAGGGGTCATTTGACCTTTTAAAGGCATTTAAGTGATTTTCTAACCATTTAATGACCGTAATTCAAATTTGAACTACATCTACTTGCACCGCCTAACCAAAACGGTTTGAAAAATCATATTTTTATGTACTTGTGTGCAAGTTAATTCCTTGTGCAGTAAATTAGAAGGAATTTTCAAACATACTGCACTACTGCAGGATGCTGCTAACGCAACACTATGATCAGAGACCCTTTGATGAAACTGTGTGCGATGCCATAATCACAAACAGTGGTGTAAAAAACCGTCAAAAAGGTGCAAAATGTTTGCGTTGGAGGATGCATCAAACACGGTTCAGATTTTAGTTGCGTGTGCGATTGAGGGCATATGGTTCAGTTCACTTAACCATTTGCGATGAGGAGGAACAAAAGAAACGGGCATCCATATGAAGGTGTGTGCGATGTACAACATACAGTTCACTCATATGAACTGTTTATGATTAGGCAACACAAAAGAAACGGTCAGCCAGATCAAAGGTGTGTGTGATATACGGCATGCGGTTCACTCGGATGAACTATTTGCATTGAGACATGAGAACAGAAACGGTTCAATTGAACAAGATGTGCGTGATAAGAGGCAAACAGGTTTGTAATCGGAAATGTGTGCGAAGATCGATAACAACACAGACGATTACTGCTAACAAGTCATGTGTGTTGTGAGCAAACGACTGCTAGTATACAATTGTGAGTGATTGATGAAAACATCACCGATGGGTTCCATTGTTTAGTCCGTGTGTGATGTGATTTTCTTTGTCCGCACAACATCTATGCTCTGTCTACAGAGAATCAACATATATACTTATAGTGACTACATTGCATAACCAAATTAAGCATACAATTACACAAGTGACTACACACATAACATTTCCACACACCAAAGAAAGCAATTACATGCATACTAAAGTAGGAGAAATGAGGATCTAATCATCTACTTATCGTTGTGACGACGCTTGCCATTGCTCTGCTTTCGGCTGGATCCTAGGCCGTTTTGGGGAAGGAGACACTTCCTCATGTCAACGATCCTCTTGTACATATCGTAGCTCGTGTATGCCTCCATGGCTACATACACGACGTGAGCTTTGTCGAGTTTCTCCATCCATCTCGAGTGCGAGGCACGCTTGTCCTTGTTGCACGAATCCTTCATGTCTCATTAGTAGGGGTCGATGATGGCCTTGGCGAGGTGAATCAGTGAGTCCTTCTCATGCTCCTTGCTGCCCCAGATCTTGTATCGGCCCTGGATGTCAATAATATTCTGGCAGGCGATTCCCTAATTCTCGAGCGCCTTTACATCGTTGGTGATGTCCACCGTAGCGAACATGTAGTAGGGGCTGTTGACAAACCTGGCGAAACACTCGCAAGGCCTTGTGGCCAGGAAGTAGTGGTAGACGAGGACATGGTGGTGCACGCACATTTGGGCGACGATGACATTGGGACGAGACCCCGCACGAGCGCGGGTGTACTCGAGGTCGAACCCGACCACCTTGTACTTCTCCACGGCAAGCAAAAGCTCCATGATGCGGATGGAGTGCTCCACCCAGACCAGGTCGTTGGTGTACACCACCGAGAGGTCCATGAACCTTCTGTGGGTGTCCACCATGGCAGGCATGGTGAACTGCTACTCGGAGCTCCATTGGAGCCGCGCATGATACCCTCTAAGAATTTCTCGTGTTGGGTGTGCTTATTGCAATGGTGGGGCGCGATCGAAAGGTTGAAGAGACAAAAGGGTAGGTTAAATGGCCGCTGTAATAAATGGGGGCCGGCCGGCCTGTAATCATCACGTCTTGTCAGCGTTCATAGTGGAGGATTCCAGTGCACGCTTGACAACACCGCACCGCACGTGTGGGCTCGGAGAGGCACCAAATGTATTGTCAGTGAGCCTATTCCCCCGCTACTGCGCTGTTTAACGTGCAAGCTTCCCGCCCGGCTAGTTTGGCCAAATTGTGGGCGTTTATTGGCAAAAAGCTTTGTAAAAATGAAGTGTGTGGAATGACTTCGGTCATAAGGTAAACTATGGGTGATGTGGTCAAAGTGAAACAGAAGGGTGATGATAGACACTCGAGTGAGATAATTATTTCTACGCTCTATGGTGCACATGGTGGAAGAAACCAACTGTGTGCAATAATGTCGAAGATCGCAGTCGAGTTAGCTATACAAATCGTGTGCTGTGAGATCGACAAGGTAAACCGATTCGAGAATGGTTAATAAAATTTAATACCATTGCATATTAAGGTCAAAATAGTGCTAGCAATATACGAGTCTCATATGATTCCATTTCAATGATTGTACCACAAAAGCTCAAAATGTTACAAGGTTCAAATTCTAGAGTTATATGGCTCAAATTCGAATATTACAAGGTTCAAACTGATACTAGAAATGAAATTCAGCTCATCAACTGCAAACGCTCTCGCTGATTCGCTGAATATGGATATCAGAGAGGTTCAAACTAATATCATCGCTTCTAAGTCTGGCTTCAAAACCTCACAATTTTTGCAAAGGGGTCAGCCACTGAGAGGTCATGTATGGCGTTGACACGATGACTTCCGATTACTCTATCATCTGAAGTTCCAAAATGAAATTCAGCATTTTTGGAGCCTACTCCATTCTGCCGCAGGCGCCGGCGCTGATCAACAATCCATTCATTTTTGCGAAATAAATGCAGGGCAAACCTCATTTCCTTCAGCACCCTTTCTCTGAAACAAAGAACCTAGAGAATATAATCTCTGGTAAGGTCCCTCGGTAGGAGTTCAAAGTAATTTCTGAGGGATGCAGATCTAGGCATTCGACGTGCTTGTCATATTGTATCACATTATCCACCATTGGGCCTAATCTTATCTGCAAAATAAGAAAATGTGTTAGTGCCTACATGCTGTTTTGAACATTACTACAGGCCTAGCTATTTGGTTTGCATGATTTGTAAAATGCACTAACATGCCATCTTTGATCTGACATCATTAACATGGGCATTTGATTACATTCTAGAAAAATGTAGCCTTCTGCACAAGAGGTTGGAGTGGATGAAAACTTCCCAAAGAAAACTAGTACAGATGAATCCTAAGGAGAAATACTTATTGATTCTAACCATATGGATCAAGCAACCAATATGGAGGGGGGGACATCTATGTACTGAAATCGTCCAAAAGAACCTTCAGAAATCATAGTACATTGTCATTGTAAACTTGGAAAAAGGTGTCACAAATTGAACTCCCTTATGGTTAACATTTAACATGAAAGGAACATCACCCCGATATATAGCTTCTCCAAGCATGAAAAGCATCTCAGGAAACTGACAACTTGCTCCAGGTCGAGACCGGTAGATTCTAGTGCCAAGACCTTCACTGTGTGCGGTTTTGGGGTAAGGCTTGTCAGAATCATTTTCTGAATGATAGACGAACAAACATCTTCAAAATTAGAAATAATGTTAATTTGTAGAAGGAGAGTTAGAAGGCGGCTGTTGTACCCGAACGGGTGTGGATCCCATAACAAGTTCGGAGCATTTGTCAGACGAGTAGCCCACCACTGTCAATTTCGGTGCAGAAATGACATTGATTCTTGTTGGACCTTCTTGATCAACTACAAGTAATTTCTCAAGTGCAGGTGTGTCCTGGATGACCATACCGTGGTACACATCTTGTGATGTCTTCCTGCCGCACCAGCAACACACATAAATAGTCCGGAGAGGCATGGAGGTGATGTGGAAGGTACTCAACCCATTGATCGCCTGAAGACGAAGGTACTCGAGTGCAGTACATCCATGGAGTAGGCGCTCCATGTCACCCTTTGAGGGAGTCCTGGATTAGGGGGTCTCTGGATAGCCGGACTATATCCTTTGACCGGACTGTTGGACTATGAAGATACAAGATTGAAGACTTCCTCCCGTGTCCGGATGGGACTCTCCTTGGCGTGGAAGGCAAGCTAGGCAATACGGAAATGTGGATCTCCTCCCTTGTAACCGACTCTGTGTAACCCTACCCCCTCTGGTGTCTACATAAACCGGAGGGTTTAGTCCGTAGGACAACATACAATCATACCATAGTAGGCTAGCTTCTAGGGTTTAGCCTCTATGATCTCGTGGTAGATCAACTCTTGTAATACTCATATCATCAAGAACAATCAAGCAGGACGTAGGGTATTACCTCCATCAAGAGGAACCGAACCTGGGTAAACATCGTGTCCCCTGTCTCCTGTTACCATCCGCCTTAGACGCACAGTTCAGGACCCCCTACCCGAGATCCGCCGGTTTTGACACTGACATAGGTGCTTTCATTGAGAGTTCCACTGTGTCGTCACCGTAAGGCTTGAAGGATCTTTTGATCATAAGTACTGATGCGGTACAGGGTGAGGTTTTCCTCCCGGGCTGATCTTTGCATTCGGCGGCTTCGCACTGCGGGCCAATTCGCTTGGCCATCTGCAGCAGATCGAGACCTACGCCCCTGGCCATCAGGTCAGATTCGGAAACTTGAACTACACTGCCGACATCCGTGGAGACTTGATCTTCGACGGATTTGTGCCCGTGTCAGGTGTGCTGCACAGTCACGACGAGCATGACGTAACTCTGCCGTCGTACAGTATTCAGGAGATCGCATCTGCAACTACCCCGGCCATCAATCTGGAGCAAATCACGCCATCCAACAGTGGAGGGATAGACCCCGCCATGGAGGCAGCACTCTCAGTGGCGATAGAGCCGGATACTGACTTCACCCCTTATGAGAGCCGTGTGGCCGAACCACTGGATTCGTCTCCGGCATGGACTCCGAGCCGCCTGCATCCGCGCTCATCGATTCTGACTGGGCGCCGATCATGGAGTTCACCTCCGCGGATATCTTTCGGCACTCACCTTTCGGCGATATGCTCAATTCATTAAGGTCTCTCTCCTTGTCAGGAGAACCTTGGCCGAACTATGTCCGGCTAGATTGGGATGCATACGACGAAGAAATTCGCTGCCCACCCACCACCCACTTAGTAGCCACTATCGACGATTTAACCGACATGCTCGACTTTGACTCCAAAGACATCGACAGTATGGACGACGATGCAGGAGATGAACAGGAACCACCGCCCACAGGGCGCTGGACCGCACCTCATCATATGATATATACATGGTGGACACCCCCAAAGAAGGCAATGGTGACGAGACAGCAGAACATAACCCATCCAAGAAGCAACTGAAGCGCCAACGTCAGTGGCGCTGCTCTATGTTCCACCACAGCAAAATAGTGATACCAGCACAGGAGATAATAACACTCCAGATAGTGCCTAAGATAATCACAATCCCCTGCAACACGATGTAGAGCGGGAAGATGAACAAGCTAGCCCTCCAGAGCAGGCTGCAGATGGAGAACCAGAAGAGGACAATTACATACCTCTCTTCGAAGACAAGGTCAGCCTCGGCGACGAAGAATTTATCATACCTGAGGATCCCGTCGAGCAAGAGCACTTCAACCGCCGGCTTACGGCCACATCAAATAGCCTGAAGAAAAAGCAACAACAGCTTCGAGCTAATCAAGACTTGCTAGCAGACAGATGGATCAAAGTCCTTGCGGCCGAGGAATACGAACTCGAGCACCCCTCCAAGAGTTACCCAAAACGCAGGTTGCTACCTCACCTCGAGGAGGAAGCATTGAAACCTCCATCACCAGTGTACGATGCGGCTGACCGGCCACTGCATGGCCGAGCCAGAGAGGCGTTTCAGCCGGAAGTTCAGCCTGCACCCCGCCGCCACTCAATCAAAAATACCAAGGCCCGGGGCAACACATGGGACCTGCGAGACGTATTGGACAGCAGGGAAAAACTTGCAAGGTCAATATACGGGTCACGGGCACCCGCGCCAACATGAGACGATGATCGTCGCGCCGGATACACCAAAGGTAAATCCGGCCGGGCCGAATACAGAAGACAAGACTCATATGAACTGCATCGTGATATAGCCCGGCACAGAGGCGCCGCACACCCCCTATGCTTCACTGGTGAAGTTATGGATCATGAATTCCCGGAGGGTTTTAAACCCGTAAATATCGAATTGTATGATGGTACAATAGATCCTGCTATATGGATTGAGGATTTCCTCCTTCACGTCCACATGGCTCGCGGTGACGATCTACATGCCATCAAGTACCTCCCACTCAAACTCAATGGACCAGCTCGCCATTGGCTGAATAGCTTGCCAGCAGACTCCGTCGGCAGTTGGGAGGATTTGGAAGACGCATTCCTTGACAACTTCCAAGGCACTTATGTGCGACCACTTGATGCTGATGCCTTGAGCCATATAACTCAGCAGCCAGGGCAATATGCTAGGCAATTCTGGACACGGTTCCTGACATAGAAAAACCAAATTGTTGACTGTCCGGATGCAGAAGCCCTAGCGGCATTCAAGCATAAGATCCATGCCGAGTGGCTTGCTAGCCACCTCAGCCAGGAGAAGCCGAAGTCTATGGCAACCCTCACAACACTCATGACCCGCTTTTGCGCGGGCGAGGATAGCTAGCTGGCTCGCAGCAACAACACATCAAGGAATCCGGGCACTTCAGATACCAGAGATGCCAACGGCAGACCACGTCGTAACAGACCAAAGCACCGCAATAACGGCGATAACAACGATGATACGGCAGTCAATGCCGGATTCAGAGGCTCTAGATCCAGTCAGCAGAAAAAGCCATTTAAAAGAAGTACTCCGGTTCCGTCCAGTTTGGATCGCATACTGGATTGCTCGTGTCAAATCCACGGCACCCCCGACAAGCCATACAATCACACCAACAGAGAATGTTGGGTGTTCAAGCAGGCCGGCAAGTTAAATGCCGAAAACAAGGACAAGGGGCTGCATAGTGATGACGAGGAGGAGCCCCGGCCGCCGAACACGGGAGGACAGAAGGGGTTCCCCCCACAAGTGAAGACGGTGAACATGATATACGCAACCCACATTCCGAAGAGGAAGCGGAAGTGTGCACTAAGGGACGTCTATGCGATGGAGCCCGTCGCCCCAAAGTTCAACCCATGGTCCGCTTGTCCGATCACCTTTGATCACCGGGACCACCCCACTAGTATCCGTCATGGCGGATCCGCCGCACTGGTCCTAGACCCCATCATAGACATATTTCACCTCACTCGAGTCCTTATGGACGGCGGCAGCAGCCTGAACATGTTCTATCAGGATACAGTGCGAAAAATGGGTTTCAATCCCTCGAGGATCAAACCCACCAAAACCACCTTTAAGGGCGTCATCCCAGGTGTAGAGGCCCATTGCATGGGCTCAATCACACTAGAAATGGTGTTCGGATCACCGGACTGGAACTTCGGATCACCGGACGAACAACATTTGCAAAATTTAATGCAGTACCACATTACACATACCTCAAGCTCAAGATGCCATGACCTAGGGGGGTCATAGCAGTAAATGGAAACACAGAACGCTCGCTTCACACGGAAGAGCACACTGCGGCCCTCACAGCAGAAGCACAAAGCAGCCTCTTAAGGCAAACCACTAATTCGGCGTTACAGCCCCTGGACACCTTCAAGCGAGTCCAGAGTAAACTGCAACAGGATCGCCTGGCATGTTCAGAGCTCGCCTAGTAATTCGGGCCCCGTCCTAGTCCCAGTCAAGCGACGAAATCCGTGCCGCGCGTATATAATTACGCACTGAAAATACCATGGACATAGGGGGGGCACGATCAAGGCACGTCCCGCAATGCAGCTTAACCACCCTAGGGGATGTATACCTTTATCATTTCTTTTCTCTTTCAGGGCCTAACTCTCTGGAAGCCCTTTCCGGCAGTACGATTGCCGGACACATTACGGGAAGGAACAACCAAGGCGGCAAGAAGCTAAGATGTACACGGGAACCCCCAGGTGGTCTCTAATAATAATTGATATACCCGCTTTCTACTATCCATTCGCAGCTTGCCTTTGGGTAGGACATTTCGAATAGTCCTACTTTCTACTTATTGCACTACTTGTACCAGTAAGCTTCGATGTATTATTTAAATAACAATGCATAGCATTAGTCTATTATTGCATTATTTATCTTTTTTTTCTTATATGTCCATTTACGACAATCTGCACCCGTACATTCATGTACGGTCAGTATGCTAGGGGCTTTTGTTTACTTTCATGATAAGTCCGTACACTTTCGACAGTGCGGCACCCCGAACTTATAGCACTCTATGCATCAGCTCCGAATCATGTCTTGGGTCAATAGTTGGGTTTTCGTGGCTCCCATGCTTTGGTACCTTATGTTTCGCTATATCGGCTAAGGTAGCGGTGGGAGAACTACTGCGATTGTGTCCCGGTTCTTTCGGACAAGCACCTCAGTAGAGAAAGCCCAAAACTGACTGTCATGATAAGGCGAGAGACTGGTCGCTATTCGAGAGGTCTCAAGTCCTTAAAGACTTTTTCCGCTTCGGGCAAGGAGTCGGCCTTGCCCGGCTTAGGCGTGTATAGTGCCCCAAATTCGGCCTTCCGAATACTAGGGGCTTCGCCAAGATTTAAAATTGTAGACTTCTATGGCTAAGTGAGAATGATGAAGCCTTATAGTCCGATTGCCTGGTTCGTTGCGCTGAACACCTCCCTTGAAGGACCCAAAACTGGGGTAAAGAGTGTTCAGGTTTATCCAGAACACCCCAGTACTAGTTACATGGGGGAAAAAGCCGACGACTGGCCAACTCTCAGATTTTATAAACGGCCGCACAAAAGGTAATATTTTAAATTAAAGAAGTGTTGCATAGCGCAGATGAACTTGTTTCACATTACAAGATCACATGAGCATGTTCATTCAAAAATTACATCCCTGGCACATTCATCCGCCACAAGGAGAGAACCCTTCAGGACAATCTCGTAATACATCTTGGGGCAGCGATGTTCCTTGCCCTCCGGCGGGCCCTCCTTCACCAGCTTCACGGTGTCTAGCTTCGCCCAGTGCACCTTCGCCCGGGCAAAAGCCCTGCGTGCACCATCGATGCAGACGGACTGCTTTATGACTTCAAGCCGTGGGCAGGCATCCAGAAGCCGCCTCACCAGACCGAAGTAGCTGCCGGACAGGGGCTCGCCGGGCCACATCCGGACTATAAGGCCCCTCATGGCCTGTTCGGCCGCCTTGTAAAGCTTGACCAGTTGCTTCAGCAAGTCGCTCAAGGGCATTGGGTGTTCGGTCCCAGTATACTGAGACGAGAACAACTTTTCCGTCGAGCTCCCCTACTCAGCTCGATAAAACTCCGCGGCATCCAGTACACTACGGGGAAGATCTGCGAGCGCTCCTGGAGAGCTCCGAACTCTGGTAAGAAAAAGGAAAGTTTCCTTCACATGCTTGCTTTGCATAATGAATGCCTTACCCGCTGCTATCTTCTTCACCACATCAATCTCCTGGAGGGCCTTGTGGGCTTCAACCTTAGCGCTCCGGGCCCTTTCAAGCGCCTGCGCGAGCTCGGACTCTCCCTTCTTAGAGTCAAGCTCCAAGGACTCGTGTTTTTTGGCGAGAACCTCGAGCTCTTGCGACACCTCGTCCACTCGGGCTTCTTGCTTCTCCCACTCGATGTGCTCCTTGGCCGCTTTGTCTTCGGCCTCGGACAGCGCCCTCTTCAGGGTCGCCACTTCGGTCGTGGCCCCTGGAAAATTCATGATGATCCTATTATTTAACAACCGAACTTCTTTTCAGAGTGTAGACAAGGTATTGCTTACCTTTGCTCTCCTCGAGATGCCTCTTGGTAAGGCCGAGCTCGTTCTCGAACCGCTCCAGGTCCTGCTTCAGTGCAGAGACCTCCGCAGTACGTGCGGCAGCGGCCAGCAGTGAAGCCTGCACATACACATAGACATATTCTGATTAGACTCCTGAGTCATCATTTGATCCTATATTCGGCATTTCTTCACGAACGCTGAACAGAGCATCATGGGCTACTATCTATGCAGTAATATTTTCTTAAATTTTGATTGCTTACCTCAAAGCCTGTTAGGAGGCTGGCGCAAGCTTCGGTCAGTCCGTTTTTAGCGGACCGAACTTTCTCGATCCCCGCACTCATGATAGTGCGGTGCTCTTCGTTGATGGAAGCGCTGCAAAGCGCTTCTATCAAGTTGTCCGGTGCCTTTGGATGGACAGAGGACACCGGCATGGGCGGCTGGCCCCCCTTAATGGGGGATCGCCTGCCGGAGTCCGGAACCATCGAAGGTTCCGGCGCATTGTTCGGCTGGGGGCCGAACTCGGAGCCCAGGGGAGTTTTACTGCCTTTGTACCCAGGGTCCAGGAGGACGCCTCGAGGCGCCCCCAGGACCACGTCCCCTCGGCTCGGTGCCTTTCGAGACAACACCTCGATGTTCTCCATAGGGCGAGGGGTGGAGGCGGTCGGAAGAGAACCACTGTTCATATTCGATGTGTCCAATGAAACGCTCGACGAGGATATGTCGAGATGAGCTCGAGCAGGACTGCATAATCATGTTCGGCATGGGGAGAAGCAGTGCAATAAAACATACCATGAATTACTATGGTGTCCGGATACTTACGACTTCGCTAGGGGCTTGACCCTGGGTAGCCACTCGTAGCCGCTGTAGGCGCCCGTCGTGGAGCAGTCCGGAGGGAGGTCCTTCCCTTCTTGGACGCTTTGGCCTCCCCGGTTGGGCCGGCCTTCCTTTTCTTGTCTCCCCCGGCTAGGGGGGGGAGAACTTTCCTCCTCCTGCTCGTTTAAGTGGGAGGAGTGCGCGTCGGAGTCATAGGACGATGAGTCCGATACAACCTTGTGCCGGAGACCCTTTCAGGTCCCCGTGGCCTTCTTCTTGGTCTTCTTCGCCGGCACCTCATAAGGTGCCGGAGCCAGCATCTCCGTCAGGAGAGCATCTGCGGGATCTTCAGGCAGGGGGGCTGGGCAATCAAGTTGTTCCGTTGTCTTTATCTAGTCATGTTAATGGCATGGGAGCTTAGATCCCGCACATCATTTAACTGGGGCAAATAAATACCTTGTGAGATACAAAAACTTACCGGATTGGCATGGCGCTTTGCGCTGAGTCCGCGGTCCTCAGTGAGGGAAGGAGGTACCTCAGTGCCCTTGAAAAGCACCCTCCCGACGTCCTTGTGCGTCGTGTCGTAGAGCTCTCACAGCGTCTGGTGCTGGGCCGGGTCGAACTCCCACAAATTGAATGCCCGTCGTTGACACGGGAGAATCCGGCGGAAGAGCATGACCTGGACCACATTGACGAGCTTGATTTTCTTGCTCACCATGTTCCTGATGCAGGTTTGGAGTCCAGTCAGCTCTACCGAAGAACCCCAGGACAGGCCCTTCTCTTTCCAGGAAGTGAGCCGCGTGGGGATTCCGGATCAAAATTTGGGGGCCACCACCCAGTTGGTGTCGCGCGGCTCGGTGATTTAGAACCACCCCGATTGCCATCCCTTTATGGTCTCCACATAGGATCCTTCGAGCCAGGTGATGTTAGGCATTTTGCCCACCATGGCGCCTCCGCACTCTGCTTGCTGGCCGACCACCAGCTTTGGTTTAACATTGAAGGTCTTCAGCCACAGGCCGAAGTGGGGCCTGATGTGGAGGAAGGGCTCGCACACGACGATAAATGCCGAGATGTTGAAAATCCAGCCCGCAGTAGAACATGAGCCCACGGACAAACGGGTGGAGGGGAAGTCCCGGTCCATACACGAATTGGGTAAGAAAAACAACCCTCTCGTGGGGTTCGGGCGTAGGGATGAGCTGCCCTGCATCTGGCATCTGGTGCGTGATATCCGCAGCCAGATATCCGGCTTCCTGTAACTTTGGGATGTTCTCTTCCCTGACGGAGGAGACCATCCACTTGCCTCCCGCTCCGGACATGCTTGGAGTGGTTTGAGAAGAAAGACGCGAACTTGGGTGCTGGAGCTCGAGTGTGCAAGAATGGGTAAGCAAGGAGGAAGAAGGTGTGGGTAAAAAAGGGTGAATCCTTGTCCCTTTATAGGGGCGGAAGAGGCGATGCGCCTCCCCAGTTGCCTAGTAAAACCTCTTATTCCCCAAATGCCATAACTAATGGCACGGTTGGGTTACCCACACCCGTATTGAAGAGAATCCCATAATAAGGGGGACACGATCTTTGCTTTGACAAGACGTGTCAAGAAAACCGGCTCGCGATATGTGCGGTGCTGGTTGAGAAAAACGGTTTGAATAATGACCGGGCCATGACATAATGTCATGCTGTCAAAACGTGTCAGTAGATTAGATTTGTGGAAATATTATTCTCTCTACGGTGGTATGTGGAACTTGTTTTGCAGAGCCGGACACAATCCTTGGGTTCAAAATCTTCCATGGAGTATTCGGAGGAGGAACCCTCCTTGCAATGCTGAAGACAAAACTGCATGCCGGACTCATCGTCATTGAAGCCTGGTTCAGGGGCTACTGAGGGAGTCCTGGATTAGGGGGTCTCCGGACAGCCGGACTATATCCTTTGGCCAGACTGTTGGACTATGAAGATACAAGATTGAAGACTTCGTCCCGTGTCCGGATGGGAGTCTCCTTGGCATGGAAGGCAGGGTAGGCAATACGGATATGTAGATCTCCTCCCTTGTAACCGACTCTGTGTAACCCTAGCCCCCTCCAGTGTCTATATAAATCAGAGGGTTTAGTCCGTAGGACAACATACAATCATACCATAGGCTAGCTTCTAGGGTTTAGCCTCTACGATCTCGTGGTAGATCAACTATTGTAATACTCATATCATCAAGAACAATCAAGCAGGACGTGGGGTATTACCTCCATCAAGAGGGCCCGAACTTGGGTAAACATTGTGTCCCCTGCCTCCTGTTACCATCCGCCTTAGACGCACAGTTCGGGACCCCCTACCCAAGATCTGCCGGTTTTGACACGGACACCCTTTGTGAGGCATACGGCGACGAGTTTGAGGTGCTTCAGTCGTGGTAGAATAAGAGCGGGCCTGCTGGAGTCTCTTCGGGTTCTAGCTTGCCCCGCCTCCGCTTGTTGGCAGCCCGTTCTCCACCTTCGGAGTCTCCTTGTTAGCGGTGCTTTCTCATAGAAATGGGAGTACATGGAATATTTAGTTAAAATAGGTCAATAGAAAAGTGTATTGGTAACTATAAGTTGGTAGGAATATAGTAAGAAAATGGAATAACAATTGGTTGCTTAAATACTACACAATTCATTTGACATTGCAGGGTAAGTCAACATATGCAGATAGTTGAAAAGAAAACTTACTTCAAACAAAGTCTGGACAGATAATTTTGTCTAGGATGTTAGCATATATCTCATGACCAGGCCCTCTTATGTGCAGTGCAATTTAGTGCCAGCTTTCAGTACATAAAACATTGCAATGTCATTCCAAAAGCCAGTGCCAAAATAGGAGTCACCACGTTCATCAAGTATTACAGTAGCAACGATTGTAAATCCATGGTTAGTGTGCAGTATGACATCCATGGAGCCTTGATGTATGTAAAGGGGAAAATTTTGCACTACATAATTTGTTGCATAGCGAGGGATGTTCTGCAGAAAATGGTAGGATTGTTAAAGAAAATATGGTAACATGCAAATACGGGCCCAAATTGAAAGAACTCTAAAACAGTTGTAATCGAATGACAAAAATCTATAATTAAACAGATAGGGTAAACATGTTGTCATGGAAAAATGAGAGTAATCGAAAGAACAATACATCATTAATTTTCCTAATATAAAAAGAATAGGAAAAAATCCCCTTTGGCGTATATGGTGCATGTCGCACCTTTTATCCGAATGTAGCAATATTTAGAAAATGTTCAGGAAAGTAGGCCGTGACAATCGATTTAGGGTGACATTGAACATATGGCGCGCGTGCTCAAGTTATTTGGTACAAAGAGATGGAATCTCCAACGGCGGTCACAAAGTCCTGTAGTTTCGGAGCACTTTACATTCTATGAATGAAAGAAAATCCTCAAATCAGCTCGAATAAAAATTAATTCATGGTGATTTTCGCCGGGTGATTAAAGGAGGCAGATGAACTGGGATAAGAGATGAGATAATATCTCGTTAAACTAGTGAACTTGTCGTCCATGAGAAAGAACCCTCAGTATGGAAGATTCCCCAACCGAGCGGAGCTGGGTTGACCGCGAGCAGCGTCGAGAAACTCGATGGCGATAGGAGGCAGCAAGCGGAAGTGGCGAAATGCAGTGGCCTTTGCCGGCAGCCTGGAGGCGGTGGCAGGCATCGAGCTAAGTGTTTACTGCTGTGATAGGCGGTTCCATGGCATAGACGCGGATGACCTTATGCAGGTGTGAATGGGGAATGTACCGGAGGGGCCGAGGGGGTGGCGGGCGGGGTGAGGGTTTTGTGACGTGGGGATGGTGAGGGTTTTATTTTTTCTTTTTTGAATTGGGTGGTGAGGGTTTTCTTTCCCACAAAGAATTTTGGGGGCGACGGTTTGCTAGAGCGAACCGTGTGTGATTGACGCAGGAGGCAAAATGAAAGTCATTGCACACGGTTCCCATTTTGGGAACCGTGTGTGATTGACGTACTACCTCTATCCTAGTTTATTGGTCCCCCATTGTAATTTTTTAAAAAAATTGGCGAAATATTTAACATACTCAAACATAGATAATAAGTGTACACGTAGATAAGCATAGTTCAACCATAAGTAGTACATAGTTCAACAATATTAAGCATACTCAAGCATACATATATAGTTCCATCCATCCCACATCTCATCTCACATGCCGGCATGATCCTGAAGCTTCTCCAGGTACTCGGCGTACGCGTCGTGCGCGGCACTGCGAGAATACTTCTGCTTGAAGGAGCTAATGGCCTGTCCTCTTGCATGCACCAGAACACTTAGATACGCGTCATGAAGCTTCTGGTTGCAAAATGGGCATCCATAGCCGCCGTTCTAGGTCCTAATACGCCTGTTATGCATTCCCGCATAAAGCTCCCTCAGGATTTGCCTATTGTACCTCCTATGGACATCTTCATCCTCACTGTCCACATCGTCAGATAGAACCTATACAAATAGTAAAACAAATTTGGCATCAAATCAATGATTACATGTCGTGAAGTAGGATTAGGAATTTATGGCTATTTATTTATACATATCTAGAGATTATGGTTCAATTTTTAAGCGCGGTCGTCTATGTACAGACCAATCTTGAAGAAAATAATGGCACAAACGTATGTAGGTCATTGAAAATCAATTGTCAAGCCCTGGCTAGGAATTATTAGCGCGAACACTAACCCTAGTTGGATTACTAGCAGAAATCATTTGCACAGATGGAGCAACTAATCACTTATAACCTGTACCATTCAAACAGTGAATACACTACACGGATCTAACGAAACTTACTCAGATTTCATAGATTGGGAGAACATAACCATAGGATTTCTATTCCAAAAAGGGAGAGGAAGGAGTAACCAGAGAAACCCTATTATCTATTTGACACATAAATGGGTATAGATGACTAACTAGCTGTCCGTCGTCGTCGGAGTCATCGCAGGAGTGGTTGTCAGAGTCATCGCTGCAGTGGTCGTCGGAGTCGGTGTGGAACTCCGCCTCCGGCTGTGGAAGCTCGACGCCGTCGATGACTTCAGGTTGCAGCGATAACTCGCCAGCGGTGACGGCAACCTCTGTCTCCATCTTCATCCCGTGCTCCGGTGCTTTACCAGCCCCAACGTCACCACTCCCTCTGATGAGGCGCTTCGGCGGCATCCTCATACACTGACGGCTTTCAGGACTGAGAGCGGCGTCGAGGATGCAAGCGGAGAGAGAGGATTGTGTGTGCGTAGAGAGGATGGGGGGTGCAGCCGCTCGGGCTCACCATTAATATGGAGTAGTGTGAGTTGTGGGAGAGAGGCGGGCGGCGGTCAAACCGATGGTTCACCTCCCGGTGAGCCTGCACACCGAACTACTGGCATGCCTACCAAAGATTCACACAGCTTCTCGCACGCCTCCCGATGACACTGCGCAGCGCGCACGCCTCCGTCAATTCACACACCTGCACGCACACCTCCTCATGTACCTGCGCGGCGGATGCGTCCCGTCAACTCACGCCTGCTCGCATGCCACACGGGTCGCGCGGCAGCACGTATATTGTTTTTCTATTTGGATGATTAATGCTACCGCTTTATTGCTTAACCCGAGCATGGCACATATCCATTATTGGTCTAACGCTCACGGTTTGAATAAATAATCCGTTTGGGATATTGGTTCCTAATTATTAATAATCTCCCGTCTGTAATTAGATAAAGATTACATCAAAACTAGTCTCAAATTTGACAAAAAAGGTACAATGCCACTTTGTCTTGGTGTCCATATGACAACACGGTAAGTTTCATGAACTTCAAATAAGTTTTGGATGTACTAGAATTTAAAAATCAAGATTCTCAATGTCTGAAATTTGTTGCACAGGGAGTAAACATGCAACTAGTGAGACACATGTGTTTTTGCAATCCATTTAGGTGCACTGTCACGTGTGCATGTAGCTCAAATTTGATTTTTGCACATTATACCCATAGAAAATCAATCAATGTACTAAAATGTCTTAATGATATTTGTGATTTTTTTGAAATAAAAATGTCCCTCATTTGGTAACATGTATGTTCACCGCGGGATAATTAATTTAACATGCATCGTAGTTGCGGTAGATTCGCGGTGTGTGTGTGGGTGTGTGCGTCTGGGGGTGTCAGGTGGCTCGCAGTACACTACGAGTTGTGAGCCACCGTGTGGGTTGGCCGTTTTGTTAGGCAGGCCGGTGCCACATCAGAGTCGTGAACTCGTTATTTAAAACATTACACAACCCTGACATACATAAATGTTTTGGCCACATGCAGTCGATGTTTGTCCTACACGACACTCGATACTCGCGTGTGACGCTTTCTGTGAGCCCGCGAGGTCGTCCACCATCACTTTGACGAACAGCCGGCAGTGAGGTTAATTTTACCAGCAAGGTTGAATCTTTTTTGTTTGTGTTATGGTGGTATATAGTGCGCTTCGAAGAGGTGGGAGGGGACTAGCATATATACTAAACGTACGCGTTCGTGAACAAGTAGACCTCGCTCAGTGTCGAGACTTTTTGGTTTCCAAGGCATGTGCCACATCAAAATTGTGAAATTGGTTATTCAAACATCACATGACACCTTTTTGGGCCACATGCATATCCTAGCTAGGACACTCACGTGTGACGCTTCCATCTGTGGGCTCACGAGGCCATCGTTGATGCATGGATGCATCACTTTGACCTACATCGGGAGAGGTTAATTAATTTCACCATCGAGGAGGATTCTTTTGGGTTACATATATTACGGCAGGAGCATATAGTATGCGGTGAAGAGGGGGGAAGGGGACCATCATATGTAGTACGCTTGATATGAACCTCGCGCTGTGTTGGTGCATGGTTTACAGTTCTTGAGGCATGTGGCACATCAAAGTTGTGCATTTTGGGTATTCAACATATATATATGTTTGGCCCACATGCAAAGTGGTGGTGGTTGTCATCTCGCACCCACTTAATCGGTTATCAGTGATATCGATGCTTTCCATTTGTGGGCCCACTTGGTCCATCACTACTTTTTGCTTGACAACAAGAGAGGTTAATTTGACTTAGGAGGGGATTATTATTTTTGCTCTAGGATGACATGCATGATATAGCTTGAGCACACACACATGCATGTGTACGCATGAATCCCTCCCATCGAGTCGTAGAGGCTAGTACAACGACACATCATGAACCGATCTCGCTCTTTGTGGGGACCTAGTGTATGATTTTTGTCACATGCGCCACATCAATGTTCTGTATTCAAACATCATTGCATGCATCACCTCCATACATATGCATGTAGTGGTTGCCTTCGAACGGTACACTCCCACGCGTGGTTATCGGCGACTAGCCTATATATTTGTGGGCCCATGTGGGCATCCATGATCACCCGACCAACAACAAGATAGGTTACCATGGTGGATTCTTCATTTGGTTCGTTTAATCGTAGCATATGTCATGGTCAGATTTAGACCTAATTAAGTTTGAGCGCATATATTATGCACACATGCATGCATGAATCCCCGTCATTGGCTTGAAGTGTGGTGTAACATACATATGCATCGTCAACCTAACCCTCACTCGGTCTGGGGATTTCTAGTTCGAAATCACAGTGCCACATCAAAGTTGTTCCATTGTTACTCAAAAACACACCTCTCCATACATATGTTTGGGCCACACGCATGATGTGGTTGTCTTCGGGGACTAGCTACTTGCGTGATTATGGGCGAGCTAGCCCATCTCCAGGGTCGCATGGACGGCCATCACTTTGACCAACAATAAGAGAGAGGTTGTACGACCAAGGTGGATTATTCTTGGTGAGATGTATGCCTCTCTGGCCCATCGACTGAAAGTGTGTGTATGTGGGGGGGGTTGACATTTTGCACTTTGCTAGGTGAACCTCAGTTGGGGGGCATGCATTCATATCATAGGATTCCCTTTCGAGCGACACGAGGGTGCCGACACGAAGGGGGGGGGGCTGCTAGCTACTTCGCACTTTGCTAGGTGAACCTCGGTTGGGGGGGGCTGCTAGCTACTTCGCACTTTCTAGGTGAACCTCAGCGGTTGGGGGAGCATGCATTCATAGCTTAGGATTCCCTTCGTGCCGACATGAGGGAGGGGGGGCTGCTAGCTACTTCGCACTTTGCTAGGTGAACCTCGGTTGGGGGGCATGCATTCATAGCTTAGGATTCCCTTCGTGCCGACATGAGGGAGGGGGCTGCTAGCTACTTCGCACTTTGCTAGGTGAACCTCGGTTGGGGGGCATGCATTCATAGCTTAGGATTCCCTTCGTGCGACACGAGGGGGGGCTGCTAGCTACTTCGCACTTTGCTAGGTGAACCTCGGTTGGGGGGCATGCATTCATAGCTTAGGATTCCCTTCGTGCCGTCACGAGCGAGGGCGGCTGCTAGCCACTTCGCACTTTGCCAGGGTGGACCTCGGTTGGGGGGGGATGCATTCATAGATTAGGATTCCCTTCATGCCGACATGAGAGAGGGGGGCTGCTTGCTACTTTGCACTTTTCTAGAAGAATGAACCTTAGTTGGGGTGAATTCATAGCTTAGGATTCCCTTCGTGCCGACACAAGGGAGGAGGGGGGCTGCTAGCTACTTCGCTCTTTGCTAGGGTGAACCTCGGTTTGGGTGGAGGAGGCATGAATTCATAGCTTAGGATTCCCTTCGTGCCGACACGAGGGGGGTGGGGGGCAAGCAATACAGTGCGCTTTGCGAGAGAGGCACCACATCGAAGTTGCATTTGGTATTTGAAAATCAAAGCACCCTTTTGATACATAAATTTGGTCCACATGCAAGTGTGTTCATGTTCCGACCCTCTCCCACGTCATTTTTCGCCAAATTTATGAACATTAGATAACTCGGATGATGCAACAGACACGGTTCACTCAAACTAACTGTCTGCCACGCCGGTGCACCTGTCACGCACACATCCGCACAGTACATTGGGCTCCATGAGGATCCCCCTCTCAAAAATATCTTCCCGCCTCGATGTTTTTTCTGTTTCATAACACACGGTTGTTATCTCCGGACCGTGTGTGATGTTTCTTGTTCCCAATCCCACCCGCATCCCTAGAAAATATCTGCCCACCTCGAGGGTTTTTTTGTTTCATAACACACAGTTGGTATCTCCGGACCATGTGCTATGCACTATCATCAAAATTTTCAATATCCCGGCATTTCAATCCCGCGTAGTAAAATTTTCAGTACCCGTGTCATTTCCTCAAACACCCAGCCCCCTCCACACACACACACCAAAACCTCCTTGGGCGTGTGCGCGCGCGCGCGCGCACACACACACACACCGCCTCCCTCGCTCAAATCCCTAGCAAGGCCCCCCCCCGCCGCCGCAAGGCCTCCATTGTCAACATCTGCCGGTCTGCCCATGCTGCTTGCCCACCGATCTCCATACCCAGGCTGCCCTGACTTTCTTAGATGACGCCTGCCAAACGCCCCCATTCCCATGGATCCCCATCCCCGAGTCCAGTGTGTCGCAGCCTAAGCCCGGGTACGCTTCCCGTGGAGCTCGAGGAGCGACTGGCCCAAAAGAGGTGTATAGCGGTCACTGCGCCCGATGTCGCCGAGGAAGCTGACGACCATTACTAGCGGCAGGCACTCAAGCAGCGGACTAGAGTATGCGGGCATGTCTCATCCGCCGGCTACGACATCGAGTTCATCGACAGGGATGGCCTGAGGCCGGCTATGTCATAGGTTAAGTGGCCCACACCCAACCTCTCGGATTCAACCGCTGTCGATGTCATCCATGGCCCCGCCGCTGATCTCCTCTCACTCGTTGTCAACAATTTGCCATTCTACATCGCCATCGAGCCCCTTTTGTCATTACTGAAGGACACGTTCTGTGACGGTGGCTTGGGATCCACATCTTCCCAGTCAGACCTCATCGACGGCGACCACGAGGAGGGCGCCCTCTCCGGCTCTTCCAAGGGGAGAGCCCATCTGCTCTTCCAAGGGGAAAGCGCCCGTCTGCGACATCTGGGAGGGCACCCCACAACGTGCTCTTCCAAGGGGAAGGAGCCCATCTGCGACAACATGGAGCGCATCCAGGGTCTGTGCTCTTCCCACGGGGGGAAACCCATGATTTGTTTGGCCGTGCCTCTTCACAGGGGGAAACCCATGATTTGTTTTGTCGAGTCCCTTTTGTTATGTAGTGAGATTATGTCCCGTTTTAATTGCTATATCTGGTTGTTTGTACTATGCCTTGTTTATTTTAGTTATTCACAATGTGATGCTCTATATGTTCAATTATTTACTGTGCAGTACATCTCATCAATCCAGTTTTAAACATACTGATAGGAATGCATATATTTGCTTGCTATTAAGCCTGTTATAGCTAGCATATGCCTCTTTTAAAGTTTTTTGATTGTTCGGTTGTTTGTAATGCTATCTTTGGTTGTTCCTAGTATGCCCTGTTTATTCCAGTTATTCACAATGTGAGGTTCTATATGTGCATGTATGAACTATTGTGCTTAACATGTTTCTCGATGTACCTACACGGGACAATTTTGGGAACGACTTATGTTTTCCATCGAGGTTAGTTTCATCCCATCGCTTATATCTGCTCACTGTTCAGGATATCGGTAGCCGGTACCATATAGGCCGGCGGCTGATAAGGGACTAATCAGTGAATCGGACTTTTAAGTACATATATCCGTAACCCATTTATCGTTACGTTAACTAGGGCCATATGTAATATATTTGAGGCTACATAGCAACATGCACTGTAATTAATGTCTAAATATGCAATCCTAGGCTACATAGCAACAAGGAAGAGTGTTACATTAATGTTCTAATGATGTCTAGATATACGTAGAAGAGCAGCAGCAACAACAACAACAACAACACAACCCTGTTTGGATACTCAACTTAGCTAGAGGTTAGAGTTAGTTTCTAGCTCATTACTAACCCTGAACTAACTCCATCCAAAGAGTTGTTTGGATGGCAGGGTTAGATTGACAATAAATGCACTAGGGGAACTAGCTCCAATTAGCACCTCTTGGGTTGGATAGTTTTTTTGGGTGGGTTATAGATGCAACTAGCTCCAACTAGCCCTCGTGTTTAGATATACTTTAGGGCTATTTGACCCCGAACTAGCTCAAACTAATTATAACCCCTGGATACAGCAGCAGTTAATCAGCTGATAATTTGTAAGAATGCACTAAACTCCTTCCGGCCCATAATATAAGATATTAATTCATCTAAAATGTGAGTATATTGGATGTTATAAGATACTCCCTCCATTCCTAAATATTTGTCTTTTTAGAGATATCAAATGGACTACCACATACAGATGTATATAGACATATTATAAAATTGTGTTGTGCTACATCATTGTGCAATTGCTGTTTAGCTTCTAATATTAACTTGGTGCTTTTAGGTACATATGTCATTGTTAAAGATCCACGCTTCAACCCTTTCTACGGATGGGGCAATGAGATATCGATGAGCCATCATCAAGTGTGGAAGCTGATAAAGATTGTTAGTAAAATTGGTCCAAAGATGGCAATTAAACTATTTGTTTACACTTTATCCAAGACAACATTGAACTGCAGGATGGTAAGTAAGAACTCTGCAGCCTTCTTTTTACTGCCCATAATGAGTTGTGTTAGATGACAACGTCTGAATCTTTTTCCTTTGTAGTGGTTGCCAAAGAAGTTTACTCAAGATACCACTCAAACTACATGATTGGTGGGCATGCAAAGGTTAAAGTATTTCTACAAGAACACGATGATTATCTAGATGTTTTCATGAAGACCGTGAAGGATGGGCGGTTGGCCATCACAAGGGGTTGGACTAGAGTCGTGCGTGCCTTTTGCATGGAGGAGGGTACAATATGGGTATTCCGCTTCACCTTGTTCAACAACCAGAATATATTTCGCCTCTTTCTTTACCGTCTTTAATAGTACAAGTATACAACTGTGGTTCATCATTCTTTATTTGGTTCTTATGTAATTCTTGAACATATGTATCTATGAATCGAATAATGCATTGGTTGTTTGAACTTGATGGATATGAATAAAGCTGTAGCATACATTCAAATTCAAATCCAAATCTGGTACAATTTGGAAAAGCAACAACTAAATTAGGGTGAAATTACGGTCTCTAGGTTGTTACGGCGCACACGGTTGGTAAAACACAAACATTTGCGATATTCACCATAATTTGAGACGGTTCACAGAGAGGAAACGTGTGCAACCATGCACACAGTTGCTGTTTGCAAACCATGTGCGACGTCAGACAATATGAAAAACGGTGCGGGTAAACTAAACGTTTGTGTTAGTTGCCTTATCGTACACGATTCGCAACCATGAACTGTTTCTGATAAAGTATGCATCGAAAACGTTGCACCACAAGATAGTGCTACCTCTTGAGCACTACGTTGGTTTTCCCTTGAAGAGGAAAGGGTGATGCAGTAAAGCAGCGTAAGTATTTCCCTCAGTTTTTGAGAACCAAGGTATCAATCCAATAGGAGACCACGCGCGAGTCACCTCATACCTACACAAACAAATAAGAACCTCGCAACCAACGCGATAAAGGGGTTTTCAATCCCTTCACGACCACTTGCAACAGTGAGATCTGATAGAGATGATAATAATAAGATAAATATTTTTGGTATTTTTATGATATAGATTGAAAGTAAAGATTGCAAAATAAAATAGATTGGAAACTTGTATGATGGAAAATAGACCCGGGGGCCATAGGTTTCACTAGTTGATTCTCTCAAGATAGCATAAGTATTATGGTGGGTGAACAAATTACTGTCGAGCAATTGATAGAAAAGCGAATCATTATGAGAATACGTAGGCATGATCATGTATATAGGCATCACGTCCGTGACAAGTAGACCGACTCCTACCTGCATCTACTACTATTACTCCACACATCGACCGCTATCCAGCATGCATCTAGAGTATTAAGTTCATAAGAATAGAGTAACACCTTAAGCAATATGACATGGTGCAGAGGGATAAACTCATGCAATATGATGTAAACCCCATCTTTTTATCCTTGATGGCAACAATACAATACGTGTCATTTCCCTTTCTGTCACTGGGATCGAGCACCGCAAGATTGAACCCAAAGCTAAGCACTTCTCCCATTGCAAGAAAGATCAATCTAGTAGGCCAAACCAAACTGATAATTCGAATACATTTGCAAAGATAAACCAATCATACATAAAAGAATTCAGAGAAGATTCAAATATTGTTCATAGATAGACTTGATCATAAACCCATAATTCATCGGATCTCGACAAACACACTGCAAAAGAAGGTTACATCGAATAGATCTCCAATAGAATCGAGGAGAACTTTGTATTGAGATCCAAAGAGAGAGAAGAAGCCATCTATTTACTTGCTATGGACCCAAAGGTCTGAGGTAAACTACTAACACATAATCGGAGGGGCCATGTTGTTGATGTAGAGGCCCTCCGTGATCAATGCCCCCTCCGACGGAGCTCCGGAAAAGGCCCCAAGATGGGATCTCTTGGGTACAGAAGGTTGCAGGCGGTGGAATAGGGTTTTGTTGGTGCTCCCCTGATGTTTTCGGGGTATGTGAAATATATAGGAGGAAGAAAGTAGGGTCGGTAGAGCCACGAGGGGGGAGGGCGGCCCCCTACTCTCGTGGCCGCCTCGTTGATTGCTTGATGTCCACTCAAGTCCTATGATCACATTTGTTCCAAAAATCATCGTTCCCAGTGTTTCATTCCGTTTGGGACTCTGTTTGATATTTCTTTTCTTATGAAACACTGAAATAGGCAAAAAAACAATTTGGGTCTGGGCTCCGGGTAAATAGGTTAGTCCCAAAAATAATATAAAAGTGTAAATAAAAGCCCATTAACATCAAAACAGATAATATATAGCATGGAACAATCAAAAATTAATAGATACTTTGGAGACGTATCAAGCATCCCCCAAGCTTAATTCTGCTCGTCCTCGAGTAGGTTAAATGAATAAAAACAGAATTTTGATTGGAAAGCTTCTAAAATATTTTCAATGTAATTTTCTCTAATTGTGGCATGAATGTTCAGATCCGAAAGATTCAAGATAAAAGTTTATTGTTGACATAAAAATAGTAATACTCCAAGTATGTTAATCAAGCAATTATGTCTTATCAAAATACCATAGACAAAGAAAACTTATCCCTACAAAGTCATATAGTTTGTCCATGCTTCATTTTCGTCACACAAAATTCTCTCATCATGCACAACCCCGATGACAAGCCAAGGAATTGTTTCATACTTATCCTTTTGAAACTCTTTAAACTTTCCCGCAATATATGAGCCATGGACATAGCACTATGTGTGGAATAGAATATGATGATTGAGGTTGTGTGAGAAGATAAAAAGGGAGAAAGTCTCACATCGACGCGGCTAATCAATGGGCTATGGAGATGCCCACCGATTGATGTCAATGCAAGGAGTAGGGATTGCCATGCAATGGATGCACTAGAGCTAAATATATGAAAGCTCATCAAAGAAACTAAGTGGGTCTGCATCCAACTTGCTTGCTCATGAAGACCTAGGGCATTTGAGGAAGCCCATCAATGGAATATACAAGCCAAGTTCTATAATGAAAAATTCCCACTAGTATATGAAAGTGACAAAATAAGAGACTCTCTATCGTGAAGATCATGGTGCTAATTTGAAGCACAAGTGTGGAAAAAGGATAGTAACATTGTCCCTTCTCTCTTTTTCTCTCATTTATATTTTTTTATTTTTTTATTTGGGCCTTCTTTTCTTTTATTTTATTTTGGCTTCTTTTCTCTTTTTTTGTCCGGAGTCTCATCCCGACTTGTGGGGGAATCATAGTCTCCATCATCCTTTCCTCACATGGGACAATGCTCAAATGATGATCATCACACTTTTGTTTTCTTACAACTCAAGAATTACAACTCAATACTTAGAGCAAAATATGACTCTATATGAATGCCACCGGCGGTGTACCGGGATTGCGATGAATCAAGAGTGACATGTATGAAAAATTATGAATAGTGGCTTTGCCACAAATATGATATCAACTACATCATCATGCAAAGAAATATGAAAATGATGATGTGTGTCATAATAAATTGAACGGTGGAAAGTTGCATGGCAATATATCTCGGAATGGCTATGGAAATGCCATAATAGGTAGGTATGGTGGCCGTTTTGAGGAACATATAAGGAGGCTTTTGTGTGATAGAGCGTATCATATCACGGGGTTTGGATGCACCGGAGAAGTTTGCACCAACTCTCAAGGTGAGAAAGGGCAATGCACGATACCGAAAAGACTAGCAATGATGGAAGGATGAGAGTCCATATAATCCATGGACTTAACATTAGTCATAAAGAACTCACATACTTATTGCAAAAATCTACAAGTCATCAAAACCAAGCATTACGCACATGCTCCGATGGGGATAGATTGGTAGGAAAATACCATCGCTCGTCCCCGACCGCCACTCATAAGCTGATCGAGCTTCGAGGCGGCCAAAAGGACGAGAAGCTTGGTCAGCTTCCTATCCTGAAGAGCTGACTTTGCTGATGTTTGCCGACTTCGGGGAGCCCTGCGTCTTGCAGGCGGGAAGTGGTCAACCCATGTGCTGGCCGCGGGTCCTCCCGCGGCCACATGGCAGCGAGACCCTGCCAGCACACGCGTGCGACGGGACGCCGCCGCTGGCCCGAGCCCGCCACTCGCAGGCCTTGGTCCGAGCGCGGATCTTCCGTGGCCCACATGGGCCGCTCGCCTTCCCGCGGCGGTTTTATTTCGTCGTTTAAGGCACAATAAACGCGGGATGTGGGGGAGTGGCCACGATCGATCCCCACGTTTCCCCATGCCGCGCCTCCTCGGCTCCGCCACACGAGCCTATAAGTAGGGGGAGGAGGGGGAGCGGCAGAGGTTCGCACGCTCTCTCTCGCTCCGCCCCTTCTCGCCCTCGTTTCTTCCTCTTGCTGCCGCCGCAGCCTCCCGTCTCAGAGCCGCCGCACCTCCACATCATCTTGCTCCCATGGCGCTGTCGAGCTCGTGGGACGGTTCCAACGTTCATGAGGACCACATTGAGTTCCTCCGGCAGACTCGGCGCCTGCCCGACGCCAACCTTGTGCGGGTCCGCCTGGCGCCGAAGACGGAGATTTCGCCTGCGCCGGAGGAGGGCGAGCGGGTCGTCTTCCGCTCGCACTTCCTGCGCGGCTTCGGCCTTCCGGCGAGCGGATTTCTGCGCTCCTTCCTCGAGGTCTACAACCTTCAGCCGCATCACCTCACGCCCAATGCAGTGATGCTGCTGTCGGCCTTCGTCTCCCTCTGCGAAGGTTTCTTGGGGCTGCTCCCCACGCTGGAGCTCTGGGGGGAGTTCTTCCAGAGCAAACTCGGCACTGTCGTCGTAGGCGTGCCCGCCCCCTGCGGGGCCTTCATCGCCAAGAGGAGGGCGAGCGAGAACAACCCGTTCCCGCCTATTCCCCTGATCTAGTCGGTGAAGATCTGGCAGAAATCATACTTCTACGTGAAGAACGTCGCCGAGCAAGGAGACTACGTCAACCTGCCGGCTTACGTAACTGGCGCGCCGGCTGGGAGGCAGCCTTCATGGAGTTTCCGGTCCCGGTCACTGTCTCAGGCCGGGAACGCCGCCATCTCCCGGCTTCGGGTGATGATCCAGTCGGAAGGCCTGAACGGGACCGACTTGGTGGCTGCCTTCGTGGAGCGCCGGATATCTCCTCTCCAAAGCCGGCCCCACATGATGTGCCAGATGAGCGTCCGCTTCGACCCAAGCTGGCTGAGCACCAGGGAGATGCCTCATGCGGAGGTGTCTTACATGGTAAACTATATCTCCAACTGCAAGCTCGCCGAGGACTGGCGATACGGGAAGGCGCTGTATTCTCGCGCCAACCCTTCGCCCGTGGTAAGTTTCGTTTCTTTCTTCTTTTCGTTGGTAGCTGGCTTCATGATGGCCGGCTTCTAATCAGTCAGTCCTTCTTAGCAGAACCCCCTTCTCCCGCCGACGACCGGGACAGCGGGGATAGAACGCCAGTATGCCCCCGACCGCACAGCGGACGACGTCGACGATCCGGACATGGGGGCGGCCGCCATGGAAGACGCCGTCGTGGGGGACGACGCCGAGCCCGGGGGCTCAAGGCTCACCGCGAGCTTCCAGGACTAGCCGGATGATGCTGAAGCCGAAGTCGCCCCGCGTCACCAGCCGGCAGCCGACCATCAGGGCGCGGGCTCGTCCGTCGCGCCGGCTGCCGGCGGTGGCGCACAGAAGCGCTGGGCCGCTTCAGGCCTCTTCGGCAGTCGGCCGAAAAAGTCCAAAGCCTCCACCGTGGCGACCAAGCGAGATGAGGCGGCTGCGAAAGCGGCCCGCTTCCGCAAGGCGGTGAAGCAGCCTCAGGCGGTCTCAGCGTAAGTCGCCAATTGCCTTGTCGCATGCTCTTCATCATTCTCTTCTTGTTCGAGCATCCTTCTTAACTTCTTCCGCTTGCTGGACAGGGCGCCGCTTTCCCTTGAGCGTGGTCCGGGCGGCTCCGTAGTTGGGCTGACTGGAGGTTCTTCAAGCTCCCGCCGCGTGGACCCCCGCGCCGACCTCAGGGAGGCCACAGAGCGAAACGCCCGTGAAGCGCGGGAGGAGTGCGAGGCGGCGGAGAAAGCGGCCGCTCAGGCGGCGAGGGAGCAGGCCGACGCGGCAGCCAAGGCCCAGGCGGGGGCGGCGACCGCGGAGACGAAGGCGGAGGGCTCGCGCAACCAGCCTCCGCTGCTCGCCATTCCCCTCCGAGCTGTGACCCCGACATCCCATTGCCCTTGGCGGAGGAGATCGTCCAAGGCCCGCCGCTGATGGAGAGGGGGGAGGACCCCGTGGCCTTTGCGAGGAGAGCGCCGCCAGCAGCACCAACCGGAGCGGGCCAAGGCGGCCAATCGCCAGCGGCGCCAGAGGGGCCGACCGGGGGTGAGCCGGAGAACAGAGCCGGCCTCGAGGTACAGCCAGTGACGGGTCGGCGCACAGGGGGAGGGGCCGCTCCGCTGGAGTCGCGCCGAGTCGCGGGCGTAGGCCAGTCGGCGGAAGATCTGGAGGCGGCCAACACTGCCACGTCCGAGTGGACTCCCAGCGGGGGGACTGGCGAGCTGAATGTGGTGGCTCAAGGGGTCCGGAGCCGGCTGCAAGCTCAGGCCGCCCTACTGCAACAGTTCACCCAGGAGTTCCTGTCGACGCGAGCCACCATCCGGGTAAGTCCTTCATTCTTGGCCGCTTTGCTCTCTTGATTTCTTCCGTGGGGGCGCGTCAGCGCACCCACTAGGTGTAGTCCCCGAGATTCGGGCCGACTGCTGCCGCCTTCAACTCCCGCCTTCAACTCCCGTGCTGCCGCCTTCAACTCCCAGGCTCGGGAGTTGAGCCGGAGGACCGACGACCTGGCCGACAGCCGAAGTAAGTACTCGATCTTGTCTGTCTCCTATGGGGGCGCGTCAGCGCACCCACTGGGTGTAGTCCCCGAGATTCGGGCCGACTGCTGAGCAGTCGGGTCGGATCTTTCTTGACGACTCTTTCCTTATTGATTTTTCTTTTTGTTTGTCTTCAGGGGCCAATGCCGACTTGAGGAAGGAGCTCGGCGAAGCGAAAGCCGGCCTTCATACCAAGGATGCCAAGTACGCTGCCTTGGTCCAGGAGCGTGATCGCCTGGCCAAGAAACTGGCCGACCAAGAGCAGAGCCACAAGGCGGCCCTGCAGAAGGCGCAGGATAGCGAAGCCTCCCTGAAGGCGGAGTACAAGACCGAGGCGGCGAGCTGGGCTGAGACCCAGCGAGCTCTGGATGAAGGCTTCGGCCGGATCGAGGATTTGATCGACGGTAAGCCGCCTTCCTCGCTCCTCTCCTGCCCATTGCCGCCTGGTCTTTGGCTTAACTTGTGCTGCTGCTTATCTTTTTGTGTAGACTACTTCCCCGGCTACTCCGCCTTCGCCGCCCAAAGCATCAAAGCCCATCGCGAGGCACGCCGTCAGACGGGGGCCAACATCGCGCCGGATGCGAACCGGACGCTTGAGGAGCAGCTCTTGGCTGTCTAGGCGCGGTTGCAGCCGGCTCATCGGATGCTTCGCCGGCTCCAATGCGCCGGGGCGCAAGTGTTGGCCGCCCTCTGGCCCGGCGAGATGATCCCCCGCACCCCAAGCCGGACTGCCGACTGGCTGGAGGTCGCAGCTGGTCCTTTCGAGGCTTGGAAGGCATCGGTGGCCCGCCTCGGAGCTGGGCGGGCGTTGGAGTTCGTTCGGGCTTGGTACCCAGGACTGAGCCTGGACCAGTTGCGCACTTGGCGGATGGAGGCCGACGCGGAGCTGGAGGAGGTGAGGCCGGCTATCGCCCAGCGAGCTTCGATGATCGCCGAGTGCACCGACATCAGCGTTTTCGCACCCGAAATCGATGATGACGGTGTTGCTCAGCCGGAGGAGTGGTTCGGGCTAAACCCGACGGTGGGCGAGGACTCGGCGGAGGAGATCGCCTCCAGCGACGAGGGCGAGGATGACGAGGAGGAGGACGGTGAAGACGTCGAGCCGGCTGGTGGAACAACCAGCCGACTTCAGGCCGACCGTGCCTCCAGCAACGAAGCACGTGGAAGCACGCCCTCTGCGGGAGGCGGTGACCAAGCCGAAGTTTGCCAGCCGGCCGCTCCTTCAGCCGGCCCGACCGTCTCTGCCAACCAGCCCGGCTCGTCGGTTGCTCCGCCAGCTTGACCTGCCGTCTTTACTTTTCCTGCTTGTTGTCTTTTGAACAATCTTCATTAAGTTTTCGCAGTTCCACCCACTGGGGGTGTATCCAAACTATGTTGAATGCTGGCCTCTCTGAGGTCTTTTATGTAAGTATTGTTATGTGCATGTTTGGTTTCCATTCGCGTATACTTTTTATCCTTAGGCCTTTTCCTTTGCCGCCTTCCCTCTTTGGGGAGGCAAGTACTTGAGCTTTCTTGGATTGAAGTGAAGTGAATGGAAACCGGCCGGCCAGCTACTCTGGTGGCCAGTCGGCGGTGGGAGAAAAAACCGGCTTGTTATATATTAGTCCGTTAGTCCCTAGCCGTTTTTCGTGTGGGCGCCCGTTCCTGCCATTAACTCTTGCCAGCCGGACAGCCGGTTCTTCGAACTGCGACTTTTGGCAAGAGAAGGCTTGGGGGCCGGCACACTACTTTTCTGACTGCAGGTAGGACTTCTAATATATCTCCAGTCAGCCAGTCCCCAAGCCGACTAGTCGAACCCGGTGCCGGACGGAACAAGTAAATGAAATGACAAGGTCATAAGCATGATACTTTTCATTCATAGATAAGGGATGGCAGTCCCTGAGCCCTCCTCGGGGAGCCTTTTGTCTTGTACTTAATACAAAAGTTAGCGTGGTACGTACTGCATTTCAACTGTAAAATCTTCGAAGGAGGTTGGCGTTCCATGGTCGTTCCGACTCCTTGCCGGAGTCGTCTCTCTTGCGTGCCTTCGGCTTCTGTGCGTCGATCAGGTAGTAGGAGTCATTGCCTAGAGCTCTGCTGATGACGAAGGGGCCTTCCCAAGGGGCCGAGAGTTTGTGCTGGCCGGCTGTTCGCTGGATCAGCCGGAGCACAAGATCGCCCTCTTGGAAAGATCTTGGCCTGACCTTCCGGCTATGGTAGCGGCGCAAACCCTGCTGGTAGATGGCAGACCGGCTGAGGGCTAACAGCCGGCTTTCTTCCAGCAGGTCGATGCCGTCTTCTCGTGCTTCCTTGGCCTCCGCTTCCGTGTACATGGTTACTCGAGGCGAGTCGAACTCGATGTCAGTTGGGATGACCGCCTCGGCACCATACACAAGGAAGAAAGGGGTGAAGCCGGTTGACTTGTTTGGTGTAGTGCGCAGACTCCAGAGGACAGCCGGCAGCTCATCGAGCCAACAGCCGGCTGAGCGCTCCAGAGGTACGACCAGTCTGGGCTTGATGCCGGAGAGGATGAGGCCATTGGCTCGCTCGACTTGGCCGTTTGACTATGGGTGGGCGACGGATGCTAAGTCCAGTCGGATACCTTGCGCTGCGCAGAAACGTGCCAAGGCTCCTTTGGCAAAATTCGTGCCATTGTCGGTGATGATGCTGTGTGGCACGCCGTACCGAGTTGTTATGTCTGCGATGAACGTCACAGCAGTCGGCCCATTCAGCTTCTTGATCGGCTTTGCCTCAATCCACTTGGTGAATTTGTCCACGGCGATAAGCAAATGCGTCATGCCTCCGTGCGCCGTCTTGAATGGGCCCACCATGTCCAGTCCCCAAACGGCGAAGGGCCAAGTGAGGGGAATGGTCTTGAGTGCCGAAGCCGGCATGTGTGGCTTGGAACTGAAGAGTTGGCACCCCTTGCAATGTTTAACTAATTCTTTGGCGTCATCCAAAGCAGTCGGCCAGAAGAAACCATGGCGGAAGGCTTTGGCGACAAGTGATCTTGAGGCCGCATGGTGGCCGCATTCTCCTTGGTGAATGTCTCTGAGGATTGCAATGCCCTTCTCTTGCTCGACGCACCGTTGGAGGATTCCAGTGACACTGCGCTTGACTAGTTCTCTGTTGACGATTGTGTAGGCTCCGGCTCGACGTAGGACTTGTCTTGCTTCTGTTTCATCAGCCGGCAGGTCTTGGTTTACTAGGAAGTTGAGTATGGACTGAGCCCATGACGGAGCCGCGACTTCTTCTACTGCCAATGTGGCTACTACCACCAGGGTGGGCGGGCTGGGTGGTGAAATGCTGGAGTCGGCCGCCGACTGTTGTGCTGGTGCAGTCCCCGGGCCGGCTACCGCAGTCCTCGAGCCGGGTGTGGCAGTCTCCGAGCTGGTTGCCGAAGTCCCCGGGCCGGGTGCGGGAGTCTCGGGGTCGCCTGCTTGGTTCTTCGAGCCGGACCCGGCCGCATCGGGGTCAGGCGGCACGAAGATGGAGTCGGATTCTGGAGACGGCTTGATAGATGGCTTGAGGAGGCGTTGTAGAGTGACGCCGGTTGGTATTGCTTGCCGAGTAGAGCCTATTCGAGCCAGGGCATCGGCTGGCTCGTTGTCGGCTCGCGGTACATGGAGGAACTCGCATCCTTCAAAGTATCCGCTGAGTTGTTGGACCAGGAAGCGGTAGCTCGCCATATTTGCGTCCTTGGCGTCCCAGTCGCCGGATGATTGCTGGACCACCAGGTCCGAGTCGCCATAACATAGGATCCGGCGAATGCCAAGTTCTTTGGCAAGCCGGAGCCCGTGTATGAGCGCCTCGTACTCGGCCACGTTGTTGGAGGCGGCAAAGTGGATCTGTAGCGTGTATCTGAGCTTGTCGCCTTTGGGAGAGGTAAGGACGACGCCGGCTCCCAAGCCGGTGCGCATTTTGGACCCGTCGAAGTGCATGCGCCAATGGGCGGAGTCGGGAGCCGGCGGCAGGTACTGGGTCTCGGCCCAGTCGACGAGGAAGTCGGCCAGTGCTTGGGACTTGATGGCGGTGCGTGGCTGCTAGAAGATCGTGTAAGGGGCCAGCTCGATGGCCCATTTCGCCACCCGGCCGGATGCGTCCCGGCTGCCTATGATCTCGGCCAGCGGGGCGGTGCATACAACCGTGACGGGATGCTCTTGAAAGTAGGGCTTCAGCTTCTTGGCGGTGAAGTACACACCGTAACACATCTTCTGGTAGTGCGGGTAGTTCTGCTTTGAGGCAGACAGCACCTCGCTCAAATAATACACCGGCCTCTGGACCGGCTGGGCTCGGCCTTCTTCTGGGCGTTGGACTACGATGACGGTGCTGACCACCCGGCTGGTTGCGGCGATCTAGAGGAGCATGGGCTCTTTCTCAGTCGGTGCCGCCAGAACGGGCGGCGTGGCCAGCATCTTCTTTAGCTCGTGAAAAGCTTGGTCGGCCTGGTCGTTCCACTCGAAGTGAGTGCTCTTCTTCATGAGGCGGTAGAGGGGGAGAGCTTTCTCTCCGAGCCGGCTGATGAAGCGGTTCAAGGAGGCCAAGCACCTGGTGACCTTTTGAATATCTCGAAGCTTGGTGGGGGTCGCCATTCTCTCGATGGCCTTGATCTTCACCGGGTTGCATTCGATGCCGCGTTCGGAGACCAGGAAGCCTAGGAGCTGGCCGGCTGGCACTCCGAACACGCATTTCTCGGGGTTGAGCTTGATTTGAAATCGGCGCAGGTTCTCAAACGTTTCCTTGAGGTCTCCCAGCAAGGTGCCGCGCTTCTCCGTCTTCACCACGATGTCGTCCACGTAAACATGAGCGTTTCTGCCGAGCTACTTGAGGAGGCACTTCTGCATGCAACGCTGAAAAGTGGCACCGGCATTTCTCAATCCGAATGTCATAGTCAGGTAACAGAAGGCTCCAAATGGCCTGATGAAGGCGGTCTTCAGGCGGTCGTCCGGATCAAGCTTTATCTGCTGATATCCTGAGTAAGCATCCAAGAAGATCAACAGCTCACATCCGGCTGTGGAGTCTATCACTTGGTCTATCCTTGGCAGGGCAAAGGGATCTTTGGGGCAGGCCTTGTTGAGGCTTGTGTAGTCTATGCACATGCGCCACTTGTTGTTTTTCTTTAGCACGAGGACCGGGTTGGCGAGCCACTCTGGAAAGAAAACTTCCATAATAAAGCCGGCTGCCAGAAGCCGGGCTATCTCCTCCCCTACAATCCTGCGTTTCTCCTCCGACAGTCAGCGAAGGGGTTGTTTGACTGGCTTAGTGTCTTCTCGAACGTGTAGTTTGTGCTTGGCGAATTTCCTCGGAACACCCGGAATGGCCTTGGGGCACCATGCAAAGATGTCCCGATTCTCACGGAGGAAATCGGCGAGCTCGCCTTCCTATTTGTTGTTTAGGTTTTCCCCGATGACGGCAAACCTCTCTGGATGCTCGGGGTCAAGAGGTATCTTCTTCGTCTCCTTGGCGGCTGGAAAGATCCTTGAGCATCATGCTCCTTGGGGTCGGGGGACACGGCCGACTGCTTGCCGGCTATGGCCACGACTCGGTCTAGCATCTTCTTTTCTTCGGCAATCACAAGGGACTCGGCCAGCCGGCTGCTGGCTGCTGCGCACTCAGAGGACTTCTTGTAATCGCCGGCTATGGTGATGACGCCTTTGGTGCTTGGTATCTTCATCTTGAGGTATGCATAGTGGGGAACTGCCATGAATTTGGCCAAGGCAGGTCGGCCAAGCTATTCATGGTAAGGGCTCTCCAGGTCCACCACTTCAAACCAGATCGCTTCCCGGCGGAAATGCTCCTTGTCCCCAAAAAGTACATCAATCTTGATCTTGCCAATGGGGGCGCAAGACAGGCCGGGTACGATGCCATGAAACACTGTCCGAGTAGGCATGAGCTGCTTTGTCTTGACGTTTAGCTTCTCCAGGGTATCACGGTACAGGATGTTGATGCTTCTCCCGCCGTCTATCAACACACGGGAGAAGCGGGCGGCGCGTCTGTCTGTTGCAAGGGTGGCTTCCAGGACCAAGGCATAAGAGCCTGGAGACGGCATCACCTCTGGATGGTCGGCCCGGCTCCAGCTGATGGGCTTTTCTGACCAATGCATGTGTCCGGCGGGGTTGGCAGCGACCACGCTGACTTCCTGGTGCTCTCGGCGTTTGCTGCGCCGGTCTTCGGGCTGGCTTGTAAAGACGATGTAGGTTGCTTGCTCGTCGGGGAATTCGTCATGCACGGCTCCGACTGCGAGCCGAGCGGCCGGAGGCGGCGGGGCCGGAGGCGGAAGGCCGGCAGGCGGAGGCGGCACGAGCCCCTCGCCTTTAGAGATTCGGGTGAGCCAATGGCACTTCCGGGTTGTGTGGTTGGACGGCTTCGCGCCGCTGTGGAACTTGCACGGGGCATCGAGAGTTTGCTCGTTGGAGAAGGCGGGCTGCCTAGCCGGCCTGCCGCCCTTGGGCTTCTTGGGCGTCGGTCGCCCTTCAGGCGGCGCGTCTTCAACTGTGGCCACCTGCCGACTGGCGGGAGGCGGCACGGGGCCCTTGCGCTTGTGGTCGTTCGAGTGTGGGCGTCGGCCGGGATCCCCAGCCGGCGTTTTGGGCGCCGGGTTAAGTACTTTCCCGGACGCGTCTACTCGAAGCTCGGTCTTCATCGAGGAGTCGGCGGTGGCGTACTTGTCCGCTATGTCCAGAAGCTCGGCGAGGGTAGTTGGCTCGTCGCAGAGGAGCTTGTGCTTGAGGAGGGTGCCTTCTCGGCATCCGGCTGTGAAGTATTCTATGGCTTGCACCTCGTGCACCCCTTCGCAAGAGTTGCGGAGCTCGGCCCAACGCGTGAGGTAATCGCGAGTGGACTCGTCGGGGCCTTGTACACACAAGGAGAGCTGTCTGGGCTTGGGAGCCCGCTTGTAGGTGCTGGTGAAGTTGCGGATGAAGGCTTCTGTGAAGTCCAGCCAGCTGTTGATGCTGCGTGGCTTGAGGCTGTTGAGCCAGGTCCGCGCCGTGCCTTGCAACATGAGGGGCACGTACTTCACGGCAATGCACCGGTTGCCGGTCGCTATGCTAACCGCCGTGGAGTAGTCGATCAACCAGTCTTCCGCCTTCATGGAGCCGTTGTACTTGGGCGTGTCTCTTGGGAGCGAGAACCCTTTGGGGAAGGGCTCATCGCGGATGCGGGGGCCGAAACAAGGCGGGCCGACATCGTCTTCTTCTTCCAACGCCAGGGATCGCGCCAGGAGGACGATCCGATGGCGGGCATCGTTCTCGCCAACTCCCTCGTGGCGGCCTAGCCGGCCGCTGAGAGTCGGGTGCGCTACTGTCGGTGGGGCGGGATATCTCTATCCGCGGGGCGGAGACGGAGGCGGGTTGCCCCGCCATTCCATGGCTCGGGGATGGCCATCCGCGTCTCGCTCAATGGAGATTCGGGTCCGGCTGCGGCTGGCAACCGGCTCTTTCTCGCGCCGTGCACGGGTGTTGCTCGTAGTCGGTGTCCGGGACGTTGCACCATGATCTCGGCGCGGGGGAGGGCTTTCCACGCAGGCGTCGGCTTTGTGCCACTGCGCGGCTGCATCGATCAGCTGTTGGATGCGTCGGGTTATGTGAGGGAGGTCTTCGGCCTCCAAGCCGTCCAACTCGTCTACGGCCGCCTGGGCGGCACGCATGTTCTCGAGCGGAGTGGCATAGACCGGGCGGTCGACTCCCAGCGTGTCGGTGATGACGGCGCCGCGTTGCTTGACAAGGCCGGCCCGGCTTGGCCCGCCTGGGGCCGGCGTGCCGAAGGCGGCGCGGTCGGCTTCACGCTGGTAGGCCTCAGTGAGGCGTCTTACGGAAGCCAGCCTCCGGCCCTCTGCGAGGAGGGCGAGGCGGCGTGCCTCCAGTGCTTCATCGTCGGCATTAGCCGGGAGGGGGGTGAACAAGTCGTGGGCCGCCGCGTGCGGGGCGTCGTGGGCTCTCTCGTCGGCCGGGCCGCCGTGGCCGACAACCATCACTTCGGCGGTGACAGCGTCGCAGCCACCGGCTCGGGGAAGCGGGTCGTTGTAGATCGTGACGTTGGTGCGGAAGGTGTCGAACGAGGCCGTGTCGGAGTCGACAGGCATCGGGTCGGTGGAGCCAACCGACTCCAGGTCCTCAGCGGGCTCGCTGGAGACATGGAGCTGGCCGAGGAGGTTGGCGAGGTGGTCGGTGCCCGCATCGGAGGCGAGCTCGTCAGAGATGAGGGTTTCGTCGAGGAGATCGGTGAGGCTGCTCGCCGCGCAGACGCTGGTGACGCCTTGCAGCGCATCGTGGCAAGCGCCATCGGGCGTGCCGGGCTGGCTACGCTCGCGGGGGAGGAATAAGGTTCCCGTCCAGAACAGGTCTCCGGACGACGGTGCACCTGGCCCCACGGTGGGCGCCAAATGTCGGGTGGTGGGTGCGACATATGCCAACGGGTGGCTTATCATTGTGGGAGCCAGTAAGACATCGTCAGTGCCTGGAAACGGGATAAGGCGAAGACATGCACGCCGGCGGATCTTACCCAGCTTCGGGGCTCTCCGTGGAGATAACACCCCTAGTGCTGCTCTGCGGGGTCTCCGCATGATCACTAGATGAACAAGTAGCTACACAATGCTCCTTGAGCTGTTTGGTGGGAGGAGGAAGAAGGGCACGGCCAGCCTACTTCTTCTCCTTGTGTGGTGTCTAGGACTAGCAGGGGGTCGAACCCTTTGCACGGGTGCCCCGGGGGGTTTATATAGGCCTACTCCCCGTGGGTACAATGGTAATCCGACTGGGCGCGGGGCCCGGCCGTCTGTGACTGCGCTCGTCGGCTTCTGCGCCGGCTGCTGGGGCCCGCCGACTGGTGGGTCCCGCCGGCTGCCGGCCCCTTGGTCGCAGGCAGGCCCCACTGTCTAGGGCCTGGTCGGTGGCTGGTTACTGTGGCTCCATCTTGGTGACGTGGGCTTTGTCGTGGTAGGCGCGGCTACAGTGCCGCCGCTCGCCGGGCAATCGCTGTAGCCTCATTGCGTCTTGTCTCTTTAATGGGGCGTCTCCTTCGAGGGAGGCGGCAAGCCGGCTGTGGGGAGCCGGCTCTGTCTTGGGCCGACTGGTTGGAGGCGTGGCCGCCTTCGGGCGTCTCTCTGCCCGAAGGGGCCCACCATCTGTGGGCCACGCTGGCAGCCCGTCGTGGGTGACACCAAGGTTAGCATGGCAACAGTGCTGCGCTGGACGGGTCAAGCCTACTCTGTACGGCGCACTGTGCCGGGCGTGGCAGGCTTCACTGTAGCCACGCCCCGTCGCACCGCCGTTAGGTGGGTGCAAACTTCGAGGGTACAGTCGCGACCGCCTTATGGGAGCCGGCTTCTTGGAGTCGGCCTTCTCATGTCCAGCTTCCCGAAGTCGGCCCTCCCGTGGCGTTCTTCATGAGGGCTAAAGTCGGGCCGCCTTCCGAAAGCCGGCCTGGATGGCAGCCAGCAAGGGGAAGGCGGCTCCATGTCTTGGATTCTTGAGAGCCGGACGGGCTCGTAATTTTTTCAGAAGGGCCAGGGGAAGCCGGCTAGGCTACCCATGGCTATTTACTCCGATAGTGGTTGCCAAAGAAGTTTACTCAAGATTACCACTCAAACTACATGATTGGTGGGCATGCAAAGGTTAAAGTATTTCTACAAGAACACGATGATTATCTAGATGTTTTCATGAAGACCGTGAAGGATGGGCGGTTGGCCATCACAAGGGGTTGGACTAGAGTCGTGCGTGCCTTTTGCATGGAGGAGGGTACAATATGGGTATTCCGCTTCACCTTGTTCAACAACCAGAATATATTTCGCCTCTTTCTTTACCGTCTTTAATAGTACAAGTATACAACTGTGGTTCATCATTCTTTATTTGGTTCTTATGTAATTCTTGAACATATGTATCTATGAATCGAATAATGCATTGGTTGTTTGAACCTGATGGATATGAATAAAGCTGTAGCATACATTCAAATTCAAATCCAAATCCGGTACAATTTGGAAAAGCAACAACTAAATTAGGGTGAAATTACGGTCTCTAGGTTGTTACGGCGCACACGGTTGGTAAAACACAAACATTTGCGATATTCACCATAATTTGAGACGGTTCACAGAGAGGAAACGTGTACAAGCATGCACACAGTTGCTGTTTGCAAACCATGTGTGACGTCAGACAATATGAAAAACGGTGCGGGTAAACTAAACGTTTGTGTTAGTTGCCTTATCGTACACGATTCGCAACCATGAACTGTTTCTGATAAAGTATGCATCGAAAACGTTGCACCACAAGATAGTGCTACCTCTTGAGCACTACGTTGGTTTTCCCTTGAAGAGGAAAGGGTGATGCAGTAAAGCAGCGTAAGTATTTCCCTCAGTTTTTGAGAACCAAGGTATCAATCCAATAGGAGACCACGCGCGAGTCACCTCGTACCTACACAAACAAATAAGAACCTCGCAACCAACGCGATAAAGGGGTTTTCAATCCCTTCACGACCACTTGCAAGAGTGAGATCTGATAGAGATGATAATAATAAGATAAATATTTTTGGTATTTTTATGATATAGATTGAAAGTAAAGATTGCAAAATAAAATAGATTGGAAACTTGTATGATGGAAAATAGACCCGGGGGCCATAGGTTTCACTAGTTGATTCTCTCAAGATAGCATAAGTATTATGGTGGGTGAACAAATTACTGTCGAGCAATTGATAGAAAAGCGAATCATTATGAGAATACGTAGGCATGATCATGTATATAGGCATCACGTCCGTGACAAGTAGACCGACTCCTACCTGCATCTACTACTATTACTCCACACATCGACCGCTATCCAGCATGCATCTAGAGTATTAAGTTCATAAGAATAGAGTAACACCTTAAGCAATATGACATGGTGCAGAGGGATAAACTCATGCAATATGATGTAAACCCCATCTTTTTATCCTTGATGGCAACAATACAATACGTGTCATTTCCCTTTCTGTCACTGGGATCGAGCACCGCAAGATTGAACCCAAAGCTAAGCACTTCTCCCATTGCAAGAAAGATCAATCTAGTAGGCCAAACCAAACTGATAATTCGAATACATTTGCAAAGATAAACCAATCATACATAAAAGAATTCAGAGAAGATTCAAATATTGTTCATAGATAGACTTGATCATAAACCCATAATTCATCGGATCTCGACAAACACACTGCAAAAGAAGGTTACATCGAATAGATCTCCAATAGAATCGAGGAGAACTTTGTATTGAGATCCAAAGAGAGAGAAGAAGCCATCTATCTACTTGCTATGGACCCGAAGGTCTGAGGTAAACTACTAACACATAATCGGAGGGGCCATGTTGTTGATGTAGAGGCCCTCCGTGATCAATGCCCCCTCCGACAGAGCTCCGGAAAAGGCCCCAAGATGGGATCTCTTGGGTAAAGAAGGTTGCAGAGGTGGAAATAGGGTTTTGTGGTGCTCCTGGATGTTTTCGGGGTATGTGAACATATATACGAGGAAGAATTAGGTCGGTTGAGCCACGAGTGGGTAGGGCGCGCTCAGGGGGGTAGGCGCGCCCCCCTGCCTCGTGGCCGCCTCGTTCGTTTCTTGATGTCCACTCCAAGTCCTCTGGATCACATTTGTTCCAAACATCACGTTCCCGTAGGTTTCATTCCGTTTGTACTCCGTTTGATATTTCTTTTCTACGAAACACTGAAATAGGAAAAAAAAGCAATTTGGGCTAGGCCTCTGGTTAATATGTTAGCCCCAAAAATAATATAAAAGTGTAAAATAAAGCCCATTGTCATCCAAAACAGATAATATAATAGCATGGAACAATCAAAAATTATAGATACTTTGGAGACGTATCAAGCATCTCTAAGCTTAATTCCTGCTCGTCCTCGAGTAGGTAAATGATAAAAATAGAATTTTTGATTTGGAATGCTTCCTAACATATTTCTCAATGTAATTTTCTCTATTGTGGCATGAATGTTCAGATCCAAAAGATTCAAGATAAAAGTTTATTGTTGACATAAAAATAGTAATACTCCAAGTATGTTAATCAAGCAATTATGTCTTATCAAAATACCATAGACAAAGAAAACTTATCCCTACAAAGTCATAGTTTGTCCATGCTTCATTTTCGTCACACAAAATGCTCTCATCATGCACAACCCCGATGACAAGCCAAGGAATTGTTTCATACTTATCCTTTTGAAACTCTTTAAACTTTCCTGCAATATATGAGCCATGGACATAGCACTATGTGTGGAATAGAATATGATGATTGAGGTTGTGTGAGAAGATAAAAAGGGAGAAAGTCTCACATCGACGCGGCTAATCAATGGGCTATGGAGATGCCCACCGATTGATGTCAATGCAAGGAGTAGGGATTGCCATGCAACGGATGCAATAGAGCTAAATATATGAAAGCTCATCAAAGAAACTAAGTGGGTCTGCATCCAACTTGCTTGCTCACGAAGACCTAGGGCATTTGAGGAAGCCCATAAATGGAATATACAAGCCAAGTTCTATAATGAAAAATTCCCACTAGTATATGAAAGTGAAAAAATAAGAGACTCTCTATCATGAAAATCATGGTGCTAATTTGAAGCACATGTGTGGAAAAAGGATAGTAACATTGTCCCTTCTCTCTTTTTCTCTCATTTATATTTTTTATTTTTTTATTTGGGCCTTCTTTTCTTTTATTTTATTTTGGCCTCTTTTCTCTTTTTTTGTCCGGAGTCTCATCCCGACTTGTGGGGGAATCATAGTCTCCATCATCCTTTCCTCACATGGGACAATGCTCTAATGATGATCATCACACTTTTGTTTTCTTACAACTCAAGAATTACAACTCAATACTTAGAGCAAAATATGACTCTATATGAATGCCACCGGCGGTGTACCGGGATTGCGATGAATCAAGAGTGACACGTATGAAAAATTATGAATAGTGGCTTTGCCACAAATATGATATCAACTACATGATCATGCAAAGCAATATGAAAATGATGATGCGTGTCATAATAAATGGAACGGTGGAAAGTTGCATGGTAATATATCTCGGAATGGCTATGGAAATGCCATAATAGGTAGGTATGGTGGCCGTTTTGAGGAACATATAAGGAGGCTTATGTGTGATAGAGCGTATCATATCACGGGGTTTGGATGCACCGGCGAAGTTTGCACCAACTCTCAAGGTGAGAAAGGGCAATGCACGATACCGAAAAGACTAGCAATGATGGAAGGGTGAGAGTCCATATAATCCATGGACTTAACATTAGTCATAAATAACTCACATACTTATTGCAAAACTCTACAAGTCATCAAAACCAAGCATTACGCACATGCTCCGACGGGGAAAGATTGGCAGGAAAACACCATCGCTTGTCCCCGACCGCCACTCATAAGGAAAGAAATCAAAGAACACCCCATGCTTCAAATTTGTCACACAATGTTTACCATACGTGCATGCTACGGGACTTGCCAACTTCAACACAAGTATTCATCAATTTCACAAGAACTCAACTAGCACACCTCTAATATTACCACCTTTATATCTCAAAACCATCTATCAAGCATCCAACTTCTCTTAGCATTTAAAATTTATAACCAAAGTGAATTACCACGCTGTTCTAAAGGACTCTCAGAATGATATAAGTGAAGCATGAGAGATCAATTATTTCTATAAAATAGAACCACCGTCGTGCTCTAAATGATATAATTGAAGCACATAGAGTATTCTAATAAATTCTGATTCATGTGTGTCTCTCCCAAAAGGTCTGTACAACATGGATGATTGTGGTAAAATAAAAAGCAAAGACTCAAATCATACAAGATGCTCCAAGCAGAACACATATCATGTGGCGAATAAAAATATAGCTCCAAGTAAAGTTACCGATGCACAAAGACGACAGAGGGGATGCCTTCCGGGGCATCCCCAAGCTTAGGATTTTGGTTGTCCTTGGATTTTACCTTGGGGTGCCCTGGGCATCCCCAAGCTTAGGCTCTTGCCACTCCTTGTTCCATAATCCATCAAATCTTTACCAAAAACTTGGAAACTTCACAACACAAAACATAAAAGAAAATCTTCGTGAGCTCCGTTAGTAAAAGAAAACAAACCACCACTTCAAGGTGCTGTAATGAACTCTTCCTTTATTTATATTAGTGTTAAACCTACTGCATTCCAACTTTTCTATGGTTCATAAACTCTATTAATAGCCACAGATTCATCAAAATAAGCAAACAACACACGAAAAACAAAATCTGTCAAAAACAGAACAATCATATTCCAAAATACTTTTGGAACCAAAAAATTCTAAAATACACTGCTGGACGTGAGGAATTTATCTATTAATCATATTCCAAAATAATTAACTAAATATCACTCTCCAATAAAAAATGGCAGCAATTAACGTGAGCGCTAAAGTTTCTGGTTTTTACAGCAAGATCAAAAAGACTTTCCCCAAGTCTTCCCAACAGTTCTAATTGGCACAAACACTAATTAAACACCAAAACACAACCAAAATAGAGGCTAGATAAATTATTTATTAAATAACAGCAAGGGAAAATATTGGGTTGTGTCAGTGTCAAAACAGGCGGATCTCGGGTAGGGGGGTCCTGGACTGTGCATCTAGGCCGGATGGTAACAGGAGGCAGGGGACACGATGTTTTACCCAGGTTCGGGCTCTCTTGATGGAGGTAAAGCCCTACGTTCTGCTTGATTAATATTGATGATATGGGTAGTACAAGAGTAGATCTACCACGAGATCAGAGAGGCTAAACCCTAGAAGCTAGCCTATGGTATGATTGTATGTTGTGATTGTTGTCCTACGGACTAAAACCCTTCGGTTTATATAGACACTAGAGAGGGTTAGGGTTACACAAGGTCGGTTACAAAGGAGGAAATATCCATATTTGTATTGCCTAGCTTGCCTTCCACGCCAAGTAGAATCCCATCGGTACACGAGACGATGTATTCAATCTTGTATCTTCATAGTCTAACAGTCCAGCCAAAGGATATAGTTCGGCTGTCCGGAGACCCCCTAATCCAGGACTCCCTCAGTAGCCCCTGAACCAGGCTTCAATGACGATGAGTCCGGCGCGCAGTTGTCTTTGGCATTGCAAGGCGGGTTCCTTCTCCGAATACATCACAGAAGAATTTGAATACGAGGATAGTGTCCGACCCTGCAAAATAAGTTCCACTACCACCATAGAGAGAATATATTTTTTGCAAATTCAGATTTGCTGTTTTGGCAGCATGACGTTATGTCATGGCCCGGTGATTATTCGAACCGTTTCCTTTAACCAGCCCCGCACATAACGCGAGGCAGTTTTTCGACACGTCTTGTCAAAGCAGAGATCGTGTCCCCTTATTACGGGATTCTCATCAATACGAGCGTGAGTAACCCAACCGCGCCATCAACTATGGCGCTTGGGGGATAAGCGAGTTTTACCAGGCAAGTGGGGACGCTTAGCTTCGCCCGCCCATATAAAGGGATAAGGATTCACCTTTCTATCCACGCCTTCTTCCTCCTTTGCTCATCCGTTTTCGCACATTTGAGCTCTAGCGCCCAAGTCCACACTTCCCACCTCAAACTTCTCCAACCATGTCCGGAGCGGAAGGCAGGTGGATGGTCTCCTCCGTCATGGAGGGAGACATCAAGAAACTAAGGAGAGCCGGATACCAGCCCAACGACATCGCGCACCGGCTCCCAGATGAGGGGCAGCTCATCCCCACCCCCAGGCCCCATGAGAGGGTAGTATTCCTCACCCATTTCCTCCGCAGACTTGGATTCCCTCTCCATCCATTCGTCCGGGGGCTCATGTTCTATTACAACCTGGATTTCCACGAACTGGCCCCCAACTTCATCGTCAACATCTCGGCGTTTATCATCGTGTGCGAGGCCTTCCTCCGCATTAAGCGCCACTTTGGCTTATGGCTGAAGACCTTCAATGTCAAGCCAAAGTTGGTGGGCGGCTGCCAGCCGGAGTGCGGAGGCGCCATGGTGGGCAAGATGCCCAACGTAACATGGCTCGAGGGCTCCTTAGTGGAAACCATAAAGGGGTGGCAATCGGAGTGGTTCTACATCACCGAGTCGCGCGACCCTATATGGGCAGCGGCCCCCGATTTCTGATCTGGCATCCCCACACGGCTCACCTCCTGGAAAGAGAAGGGCCTGTCCTGGGGTAGTTCGGAAGAGCTTACCGAACTCCAAACATGTATTCAAAACATGGTGAACAAGAAGCTCCAAGCAAAACACATATCATGTGGCGAATAAAAATATAGCTCCAAGTAAAGTTACCGATGGACAAAGACGAAAGAGGGGATGCCTTCCGGGGCATCCCCAAGCATAGGATTTTGGTTGTCCTTGGATTTTACCTTGGGGTGCCTTGGGCATCCCCAAGCTTAGGCTCTTGCCACTCCTTGTTCCATAATCCATCAAATCTTTACCAAAAACTTGGAAACTTCACAACACAAAACTTAAAAGAAAATCTTCGTGAGCTCCGTTAGTAAAAGAAAACAAACCACCACTTCAAGGTACTGTAATGAACTCTTCCTTTATTTATATTAGTGTTAAACCTACTGCATTCCAACTTTTCTATGGTTCATAAACTCTATTAATAGCCATAGATTCATCAAAATAAGCAAACAACACACGAAAAACAAAATCTGTCAAAAATAGAACAATCATATTCCAAAATACTTTTAGAACCAAAAAATTCTAAAATACACTGCTGGACGTGAGGAATTTATCTATTAATCATATTCCAAAATAATTAACTAAATATCACTCTCCAATAAAAAATGTCAGCAATTAACGTGAGCGCTAAAGTTTCTGTTTTTTACAGCAAGATAAAAAAGACTTTCCCCAAGTCTTCCCAACGGTTCTAATTGGCACAAACACTAATTAAACACCAAAACACAACCAAAACAGAGGCTAGATAAATTATTTATTAAATAACAGCAAGGGAAAATATTGGGTTGTGTCAGTGTCAAAACAGGCGGATCTCGGGTAGGGGGTCCTGAACTGTGCATCTAGGCCGGATGGTAACAGGAGGCAGGGGACACGATGTTTTACCCAGGTTCGGGCTCTCTTGATGGAGGTAAAGCCCTACGTTCTGCTTGATTAATATTGATGATATGGGTAGTACAAGAGTAGATCTACCACGAGATCAGAGAGGCTAAACCCTAGAAGCTAGCCTATGGTATGATTGTATGTTGTGATTGTTGTCCTACGGACTAAAACCCTTCGGTTTATATAGACACTAGAGAGGGTTAGGGTTACACAAGGTCGGTTACAAAGGAGGAAATATCCATATTTGTATTGCCTAGCTTGCCTTCCACGCCAAGTAGAATCCCATCGGTACACGAGACGAAATCTTCAATCTTGTATCTTCATAGTCTAACAGTCCGACCAATGGAGATAGTCCGGCTGTCCGAAGACCCTCTAATCCAGGACTCCCTCAGTAGCCCCTGAACCAGGCTTCAATGACGATGAGTCCGGCACGTAGTATTGTCTTCGGCATTGCAAGGCGGGTTCCTTCTCCGAATACATCACAGAAGAACTTGAAAACGAGGATAGTGTCCGACCCTGCAAAATAAGTTCCACGTACCACCATAGAGAGAATAATATTTTTGCAAATTCAGTTTGCTGACTTGTTTTGGCAGCATGATGTTATGTCATGGCCCGGTGATTATTCGAAACGTTCCCTATAACCAGCCCCACACATAACGCGAGGCAGTATTCCGACACGTCTTGTCAAAGCAGAGATCGTGTCCCCTTATTACGGGATTCTCATCAATACGAGCGTGAGTAACCCAACCGCGCCATCAACTGTGGCGCTTGGGGGATAAGCGAGTTTTACCAGGCAAGTGGGGACGCTTAGCTTCGTCCGCCCATATAAAGGGATAAGGATTCACCTTTCTATCCACGCCTTCTTCCTCCTTTGCTCATCCGTTTTCGCACATTTGAGCTCTAGCGCCCAAGTCCACACTTCCCACCTCAAACTTCTCCAACCATGTCCGGAGCGGAAGGCAGGTGGATGGTCTCCTCCGTCATGGAGGGAGACATCAAGAAACTAAGGAGAGCCGGATAGCTGCCCAACGACATCGCGCACCGGCTCCCAGATGAGGGGCAGCTCATCCCCACCCCCAGGCCCCATGAGAGGGTAGTATTCCTCACCCATTTCCTCCGCAGACTTGGATTCCCTCTCCATCCATTCGTCCGGGGGCTCATGTTGTATTACGGCCTGGATTTCCACGATCTGGCCCCGAACTTCATCCTCAACATCTTGGCGTTTATCGTCGTGTGTGAGGCCTTCCTCCACATTAAGCCCCACTTTGGCCTATGGCTGAAGACCTTCAATGTCAAGCCGAAGGTGGTGGGCGTCCGCCAGGCGGAGTGCGGAGGTGCCATGGTGGGCAAGATGCCCAACGTAACATGGCTCGAGGGCTCCTTTGTGGAAACCATAAAGGTGTGGCAATTGGAGTGGTTCTACATCACCGAGCCGCGTGACCCTGTATGGGAAGCGGCCCCCGAGTTCCGATCTGGCATCCCCACGCGGCTCACCTCCTGGAAAGAGAAGGGCCTGTCTTGGGGTAGTTCGGAAGAGTTGACCGAACTCCAAACATGTATTCAAAACATGGTGAACAAGAAGCTCAAGCTTGTCAACATAGTCCAAGTTATGCTCATCCGCCGGATCCTCCCATGCAAACAACGGGAGTTCAACTTGTGGGAATTCGACCCGGCGCAGCACCGAACTCTGAACAGGCTCTTCGACACGACTCATGAAGATGCCTGGAGGGTGCTGTTCAAAAGTGACGAGGTCCCTCCTCCTATTACTGAGGATCATAGATTCAGCATGAAGCGCCAAGCTAGTGCGGTAAGCTGCTTTGCCTTTCACACGATTCTTGTTTTTTTATAGATTGACTCTATGCGGGATCTAAACTCCTGTACCTTTGATAGGACTGGCAGAAGATGGCCCGACAGATCGACTGTCCGGCTCCTTTGCCCGAAGGCCCAGCGGACGCTCTTCTGGCAAAGATGCTGACTCCGGCTCCTTATACGGTGCCGGAGAAGACCAAGAAGGCCAAGGGAACCCGAAAGAGTTCCCGATGCCAGGCGTCGTCGGACTCTTCGTCCGATGACTCTACGGCGCACTCTTTCCCCGAAGACAAGGAAGAAGAAGAAGATGCTCCCCCACCGACTGGGGGAGACAGGAAAAGGAAGGCCGCCCCAACTGGAGGTCCAAGAAGGGAAGGACTCTCCTTCCGAACAGCTCCACCGCCGCCGACGAAGGCGAAGACAAGTGGTTGCCCAGGGCCAAGCCCCTGGGGAGATCGTAAGTATTCGGATACCAGAGTAACCCATAGGATTCCTTTGTCGCACTGCTTTCCCTAACCCCGAACACAATTATGTAGGCCGCCCCGAGCCATTATCGACGTATCGTCAGACGGCTCCCTGGGCTTGTCGGACATGGATAGCGATCCAGTCCCAACCGCCACCTCCCCTCATCCTGCCAACGACGCCGAGGTGTTATCTCAAGAGGCACAGGATCAAGCGGAGAAAGTCCCGGAGGTGCCTCAAGGAGACCTTCCGGACTCTAGGAGCCGAGGGGACGGGGCCCCTGAGAGCTCCGAGTTCGGCCCTCAGCCGAACACCGCGCTGGAACCTCCAGCGGTTCCCGGCTCGGGCAGGCGGCCACCTTCTAAAAGGGGCAAGACGCCTGTGCCGGTGACCTCTGTCCATCCAGAGGCGCCGGACAATCTGCTGGAAGCACTTCGCAGCGCTTCCATCAACGAGGAGCACCGCACTATCATGAGTGCAGTGATCCAGAAGGTTCAGTCCGCCAAGAGAGGATTGACTGAGGCCTGTGCCAGCCTTCTAACAGGCTTTGAGGTAAGTGTTTTAAAATGTCGTAGAAATATTACCGCATAGACAATAGCCCCTGATGCTTTGTTCGGTGTTAACAAAGAAAAGCCGAACAGAGGATCAAATAATATCGCAGGAGTCTAATATAAGTGTGTCAATACGCATATGCAGGCTTCGCTGCTGGCGTCTGCCGCACTGACTGCAGAGGTCGCCGTACTGAAGCAGGACCTCGAGGGGTCCAGGAAAGAGCTCGGCCTTGCCAAAAGGCAGCTCGAGGAGAACAAGGGTAAGTAATACCCCATCTATAGATATGTATATATAAAAAAGGATGCGATTGCAAAATGACAGGATCATTGTATGTTTGCCAGGGGCCACGACCGAGGTGGCGACCCTGAAGCAAGTTCTAACCATGGCCGAAGATAAAGCGGCCGAGGAGCGCACCGAGTGGGAAAAACAAGAGGCTCGTGTGGGCGAGGTGCAGCAAGAGCTCCAAGCTCTCGTGACGAAGCATGAGGCGTTGGAGCTTGACTCGAAGACGCGAGAGTTTGAGCTTGCCGCGGCCCTTGATAGTGCAAAGAGTGCCAAGGCCGAGGTCTAGAAGGCCCTCCAGGAGATCGACGCAATGAAGAAGATAGCGGCGGGTAAGGCATTCTATATGCAGAGCAAACATGTAAAAGTAAATTACCGATTACTTACCCGAATTCTGAGCTCTCTAGGAGCATTCGTAGATTTGCCCCGCAGCGTGTCGGATGCCGCGCAGTTTTACCAGGCCGAGGAGGGAAGCTCAACGGAGAAGCTGTTCTGGTCTCAGTATACTGGGACCGAACACCCAATGCCTCTGAGCGACCAGCTAAAGCAGCTGGTCGAGCTGCACAAGGCGGCCGAACAGGCCATGAAGGGCCTTATAGTCGGGCTGTGGCCTGGCGACGTCCTTCCGAACAGCTACTTTGGCCTGGTGAGGCGGCTTGTGGATGCTTGCCCACGGCTGGAGGTCATCAAGCGGTCCGTCTGCATTCTCAGTTAGCCATAGAATTCTATAATTTTCAATTTCAGCGAAGCCCCTGGTATTCAAAAGGCCGAATTCGGGGCGCGATACATGCCTCTAAGCCGGACAGGGCCGGCCCCTCGCCCTAAGCGGCATAAGTCTTTAGGGACTCGATAAACCTCGCCAAACAGTGACCAGTCTCTCGCCTTATCATGACAGTCAGTTTTAGCTTTCTCTACTGAGGTGCTAAGCCCGGCAGAACTGGGGCACAATCGCAGTAGTTCTCCTAGCGCTACCTTAGCCGATAGAGCGGAACGTAAGGTACCAAAACATAGGAGCTGGGCAAACCCAACATTTGACCAAAGACATGATTCGGAGCTGATGCATATAATGCTATAAGTTCGGGGTGCCGCACTTGTGAAAGTGTTCGGACTTCTCACACCGTATTGTGGGGTACATAAGCCCCCTGGTGTATTGGCCGTACCAGAGTGTACGGTTGCAAGGCGTCATTAATGAACACACACACACACACATATATATATGAATGAATGATATAGTAATGTCATAGCATTATGTAAAAATTGCTTAAAGCATATGATACAGAATGAGAGAAGAATTGTAAGATGCTTCCTGGCCATAAGGTCCTATGAGGAGCAACACAACCCGCGCGAGCTATGTCTGGTTGATACTTAGTCAATAAATAGTATAGAACGCACTGATTTACTATTAGGAGGCTTATAGAGTGCGCATCGATCACATTTAATCTCGTGACAACTCACAATCAGGTGATGATTTGCTTAGATCGACAACCCTAGTGATGAATGAGTACGATCAATTAATCATGCTAATCAAGATAAAGACGAATGACAATGATAAGGAGAAGATTGAGGCTCTAACTAAAGAACTAAACACTCTTAAGTTAGCTCATGAAACTATCTTCGAAGATCATCGAGAACTTTTAAGAGCTCATGAGAAATTACGCTTTGAAAAGCTCAATCTTGAGCAAGAGCATGAGTTCTTAAAAGCAATCAATGATGATCTCCGCAAGAAAAGTTCTTCTTACATTGCCAAGCGTTTACTCTTATCCACTTACATGCCTCAAGTCAAGTCTAGTAACAAGAACAAGAAAGATTCTTCCTCTAGCAGTAACAATGATCATGCTAAATCCAATATTGTTGCTTCTAGTAGTTCTCTTGATTCCACTAATGATTCTCTTAGCCAAGTTACACTTGAGCAAGAAAATAGCTTATTGAAGGGAATTATAGAGAAAGGAGTGTACAAAAGCCTTGCCGGGAGCAAGCAATTCGAGGAAATTGTGCGCAAGCAAGGAATGCACCGGAAGAATCAAGGTGTTGGTTTTGAACGAAAGTTCAATGCCAATGGAGTTGATGGGAAGAAGATCAATACCCCAAGACAAAGTTTGTTCCTCAACAAGAGAAGTATGATACTCTCTTTCAAGGGGACACAAGCTCAAGATGATCTTCCACCACAAGACTACAAGCAAAAAGGCAAGGACAAGCTTCAAGAGGAAATTGATGCATTTGAAGAAGCTCCTAAGACCTTAGTCAAGTGGATTCCCAAGACTACTTCAAGTTCCACTTCATCAAGTACGACTACAACTCCAAGGATTCCCATCAAGATGGTGTGGATCCAAAAGAAGAAGAACTAGAGAGTTCTTGAGGGTGACTCCGCCAACATACTTCACTCTTATCATTTTGGCAAGAACAAGTGCAATCAACTTCCACATCTTGCACTAGTTCAAGGAGTCACAAACCCTCTTGTTGGTAAGACAAGGGACAAGGTAACCTAAAACTTTCATGGACATCATCTTGTGTGTGCACCACTCTATGTCTATGGATATCCTTGTGTGTTCCTTGTGGGACTAACCCATGTAGGTATTGAAAGTGAAATTCACTCAAATGGATAGCTCCAAGAGATCTACATCAACATTGAGCATCCACATCTTCAATGTCTACATGAAGTCATCATCGACAAAACCCAAGGTTAGTTCATCCCTCTTAGGGGGGATATCACATCTAGGGGGAGCTTTACTCTAAGACTTGAGCTAAAGCAACTCTAAAGATGTGAACACAACAATGCTTTATGTAAAAGTTGGTAACCCCACTTGAGCTTAAACGATGAGTAATGACCTATGATCAAGTGTTCTCACTTGACTCCTAAGTCAATATACTCATATATAGATGACCTAGTCATCGGCAAATTGCTTGATAGTGCTAAGAATGGTTTGTGCATGCCTTGCCACATATTTCATTTGCCATCTTATTGTGTGAGATGCTGATTGCATACTTTACTCATTCGAGGACATCCACTTGTTGTTTTGATTGTTTGGCTTTATCTTCTTTTGCCAAGTGGATGGACAAGAATGCCTAAGACATGCCTTTTCTCTCCACAATCCTCTACCTCGCACGTCTCTCATGCTTCGCGATCCAGCCTCAACAACCCTTATTATCATCGCAGCAGGCTCCGCACATCACAGAGAGATTTGATCTGCGCGACAGCCCAGATTCGAGGTCCTGACACCCCACAGTTCTGTTGTGATGGAGCGCTCGACGAGTCCCCGATTCGTCATAGACATGAAGACTTCATCAAAACCTCTTATGATTCTCGCGTCTGGCACCGATATCCACTCAGCCACACCTTCGGTCCTAGCCGAGACAGATCTTAAGCTTGACTCTACGGTTTTTCGACTCTCGCGTGCAACCGATTTGAACCTTTCGGTCACACGCGATTGTTTCATGTAACATGCAACAAGTGCATGCACGTTTCGAATGAATCTCGGTGCCACACGAGTTGTTTCCACTCGGTCACACCACAGGTCGGCTACGTTCGATGCCGCAGCTCGGGAGGTGCCCATCTCAACCTTTCCACACTCTCCCCCTTGGATGTTCATGCTCCTCTGGTATATATTCAGTTTCATATTGTAGCTATGGTCATTCTATTATGATTTTCAGCTCATCTTGTGTGATTTCTTTCTTCAGTCCCAAGTGGCAAATTTGTTCTGCAGCATATGGTATCATTGAGCTGCACTTGTTTGTACTGGTCCCTCTTCCCCTGCTCCTCAAGCGGCACTGCTGTCTTGTGCTTGTTGTTCGACAGGTATTTGTGTTAATGCCTAGAGAAGAGACTTGTTTTCTGCACTGAACTCATTATTAGTTTGGTTTGTATTATTTTGTTATTCATGAAAAAACATAAGATAGTTGGGTGCGTGCGCAAAAAAATTCATCAGTACACGTTTCAAAATTATGTAAGGATATTGGGCCTGAACTTTGTGAGATCATATTATCTCCAATTCCCGATACTCTATCAAAAGAGCACATTCATGAGATAAGACAACATTATGAGTCACCTACGTCACCTAACGAATAGAAAACACTGGCTCTAATCCATGCAAATTGTAAGGCGTACCAGAGATTAGTTGGTCAACAGATCTCGACAATTATGGTGTCTGAGGCGGAGTTAGAGAGTATATGCCACGCCGGAGACGACCACTACTCTCACATCGACCTCGTTAACTTGAGATTGAATAACTTACGGTTATCTTCACCCGAGCCCGATGCTTAGCTTCTGAGTGCCGATGGCACAGCGAGTGACTCGCCATTCTGACCTGAGAAGTTGTTGGTACTAAATATAATAGCGTGAATACATGATTTGTGAGCACACTCTGAGAGTGAAACCTAGCGTCCGCACGGTGCCCCGTGGGTGTGGCTGACCGCCATTAGACTGCTGACTCGTGACCGAGTATACTATTGATCCAGAGGTGTGCAAAAACTGCTTGTGTGGGTATCAAACCCAGCACCATCGAAATGTCTGGGCGGTCTCAGATCACGAAAGATATTTCTTTAGAAAACACAGTATAAAAAAGCATATTGTTATGAGTTATATTTGGATCGATATCTTGTCGTACAGAAAGCAATCATGGCTATCTGTGTCGCAATGAGCTAGTCTCTTAATCATATTCGTTAAATCCTCATCGAACTAGCACACTCTCTTGATCACGGCGATCCATGCATGTGCAGCCAGTTCAATACCACAGATGTTATTTATCATGTAGTTAGACACCGATAGACAGAACAGCTCCATGGTGAGAAAGAAGTGAGGGCCACTAGTTTCTTTGCTCTGTCTACTTACATGATGTATTTTGCTATAATATCAAACATAGCAGTAATGGCTCGCTGACCCAAAGTGAGCGGCTGACTGGTGCAGACCATTAGGACTAAGCGATGTACGAACTTTCTGATCTTGATGGCAGATGCAGCACAGAATTCATCGTGCGACACGGTGCAGGCACCAAGTGTACACCTATACATATGTAGAGTTGAGCAGCCTCAGGGGGCATCTATCCACCACGGCGCAAAATGCGAGCGCCCACTCCGGACAGATCTCAGTAGGGACCGAGCCTTAGTGCTAAGTGTTTACACCAAACTATGAATAAAATGATAAGAGAACTAATCAGACATATCAAACACAAAAGACACTGAGACTACTCCAAAGAAAGGTCATGTTGTGCCATGTGAGCTATGAAGGCGAGAGTATGAGGAAGTGTGATAATGTCAAGAAGACCGGAAAAATGTCTCTAGTAGTAGCCTAGAGAATAAGGCTTTCAACAATTATGGCGAGAGGAAAGGAAGACATGATGAGTTTGTGCAAAGCAATCTCTATGGAAATTTGTAAACATCGGACATAACTTTTGCCATACGAACTGACGTATGCACCAAAGCTATAGCTAATTATGAAAAGGATGATCATCTTAGCCACTATCAACGAATATCAGAAGGGCTCTCTTACAATGCATACTAATCCCAGGCTGCATCAAAAGCATCATATGCACACGAGATCTTATCCTTATATATGAGAATAATACAAGGTAGCGGAGAACTACCCGTTATAAGCTGCGATCTTCAGAAATATTGAACAAGGCCCAAAACTAACAACAGATAGACAGTCTTATCGGAGGGAGGCTTCGACTGAGAGTAATAGAAGGCAAAGAAAGAATTGAAAGAAGATCTACAAAGAACGGACTCTTCAAGCAAAATGTTTCTTCACAATGATCAAACGTGAATAGCTTGACTGGGACCAGTTGAAATATTTTCACAGAGAGAGCATGTATCGAGCAATGTGAATGAGCTCCAGTGAGAGACTCTCACACAAGGCTGAGTACTTGGAATGGAGACACATCAGGTAAATGCTTCAAGGTAGAGAAGGACTGCGAGTTTGGAGATAACAGATTGTCACACCAATGAGAACTAAGCTCAGAGACTCACATTGGCAGATGCTGAAGTGATGCATGCTGTTCCTGGTGGGACTTAGAAGCGTTCGCTAATGAGTTGTGAGAGCATCTGCACGTATGGGTCGATTGCCGTGGACCCTATACATGAAGAGAAAAGTGTAGGAACAGAGCATAGAGCGTCGACACCCTTGGTAGGGTAGGAGTGTTTTGACCACGGAACGAAGCCTGTTAAGTGTGACGAAGCTTGGAGAATTTTGTTCATTTCGAGACCACCCCGAGATATACGCGCACATAAAGGCTTAAACTAGACCAGCTCCCACCCCCCTGCCCCGCCCCCTCCCCCCCCCCGGGCGCCCCCCCCCCGTCCCGCCCCCCCCCCGCCCCCCCCCCCCCCCCCCGCCCCCCCCCCCCCCCCCCGCCCCCCCCCCCCCCCCCCCCCCCCCCCCCCCCCCCCCCCCCCCCCCCCCCCTGAGATTAAGAAAAAAACGACAAAAAATTTGAATTTTTTTGAAAAAAATTAAGAAAAATCTGAAAAAAAATTGGTACTAATGGCGCACTTCTATGTGGTGCGCCATTAGTATACCAGATACTAATGGCGCACCGTGGGCCATACTAATGGCGCACCAGCGGTGCGCCATTAGAATACCAGATTCTAATGGCGCGCCACAGGTGCGCCATTAGAAAAAAATTCTAATGGCGTGATGCTAGTGGCGCACCAGTAGTGCGCCATTAGTAGCGAAAATAGGTGCGCCACTAGCAGCCCTTTTTCTAGTAGTGGCAAGTTCAATCTGTGTGCTGCTACAAATTTGCACTTCTTGTACAGTCGTACTAGTACTGATGAATAACGGGCTAGAGTAGTGTGAGGATGGGTCACCTTTTGGGAAGTTTGACCACGGAGTGCGATTTGACCTGAGATTAAGCATATTGACCCGAGATTACGACATAATGACCTGAGATTAAGAAAAAAAGACAAAAAATTTGAATTTTTTTGAAAAAAATTAAAAAAAATCTGAAAAAAAATTGGTACTAATGGCGCACTTCTATGTGGTGCGCCATTAGTATACCAGATACTAATGGCGCACCGTGGGCCATACTAATGGCGCACCAACGGTGCGCCATTAGAATACCAGATTCTAATGGCGCGCCACAGGTGCGCGATTAGAAAAAAATTCTAATGGCGTGATGCTAGTGGCGCACCAGTAGTGCGCCATTAGTAGCGAAAATAGGTGCGCCACTAGCAGCCCTTTTTCTAGTAGTGGCAAGTTCAATCTGTGTGCTGCTACAAATTTGCACTTCTTGTACAGTCGTACTAGTACTGATGAATAACGAGTTACTGTTAGTTATTAATGATTGAAAAATGTAGGGGTTGAAGTAAACCCTCTCAATATAACTATTACTGATATATGTGCTCTGCCTGCACATTTTTCAATACCAAAGAATAACCCCAATGAGAAGTTCATGTTTAGAAAGTTGGTAGGTTCATACATAGAAACTTAGCAAATATTGTCCATTTTAGTATTGATCGAGTATCATATATGCCTCAGTTCTAAATACTTTGTTCATTGTGATCAGAGATAATACAAAAATAATATCCTTCAGTTCTGCAGATATTTTACAACTTCTCCGAACATGCGTCCAACGACATGCTCGGCGCCGTCCGCAACTTCATCGCATGAGAGCTTCTGCTCCATATCCTCTTCCTCCATGGTCCCCGCACGCCGTGATGACCAGGTCTGCAACCAGAAACTAATCATAGTGTTCTTGGAACCAAACTGAAGCAATGCAACGAGAAGTACAAAAATTTGGGCTGATGTACCTGGTCCTATACCCACTTCTTTGCCTGGATGTAGGAATCTGATAGAAAAAACAAGGTGTGTCCCTCTACATATTCAAGAGGAAAATTTGATTGCTGAAAATGCTTGTTTATAAATTTAATTTTGCTATATGTTTCTTATTTTATTCAGTCCAGTATCTAATTTTAGTTCAGTTCAATTATCATTTTGGTTTAAGTTCAAGCCAATTCTTATTTTATTTTATCGTCTTGTGCTTCCATCCATTCCGTGGTCTAGGGAGCTATCGTGGTGTTAATTTGTGTCTTCTGACTTGTGCAGTTTGATTTCTTGGCACACTGTCTTGTCCAGTGTGTGTGGCATTAATCAACCGTCTAAAGGAGAAAGGTGTTCTACATGAAATTCATCCATTTGTCAGTGCGAGTTTATTCTTTTTTGTCAGGTCTAAGTTCAACTATGGTTTTGTTTGGACTTGCAAGATTTAGTTGACAACCACTACTGTGCAATGATATTATGGTACTATCAACATAAACATAGAGCCTCCACCTATGGCGACGCGCCATGGCTCCTCCTCCCACCTCCCACGACGCGCTGCAGGGGGGTCGCCGGCGGAGGGCGGAGCGTCGGCAACAACCACTTCTGCCCCATCCTGCTCCTCCTCATCGCGTGACCGTCTCCTTCGGCGCCCTGCACCTCGACGTCGAGCACTGCCCTCGCATGAGAGATCGGATGGACAAGGCGCTCCTGCCACCTTCTTCCCTTGATCCAGCTCTGTTCCCCGCCGACAGCAGGAGACATGAGGTCACCTCCGGCGCTGCTAGTGGCGTGAAGGCCATCAAATGGTAAATTTCTGACCCTTGTAACCTCAGGTACTACTACAAAGCAGAAAGGATCTCTGTAAGTTAGTTAATAGCACCATGCGTGCCTCTTGTGCTGCAAGACTTCTAGTTCTTCAACTAAAAAAATATACGTTTCGCTTGGCATGCTTTCTGGATGAGGTATTACATGATATCAGTCCCAAAAAAGTATAAATTTCTTCTATTGTCAGTTCAATTTTCTCTAGTATGATGCATGTTTGTTTGCTTTTTATCATGATATATAGAAAGATGTTGGTAGCTCTAGTACCTATACTACAACAGTTCATTGACAAAAAATATATCAGTTCAATACATACTTGGAAAAAGCTCAATACTAAGTGTTCTCTGCCTATCCTTACATTAGCTAGTCTTCACCATGTTCAGATAGTGCCTAGAAGAAGTTAACTCATGCATTTCCATAAAACTATGTACTGATAAATCAGAACTCGTGCATTTCCATCAAATTCTGTAAGTTTTGTGTGTGCGCTTCTACAAATCTGAAATACTTTTCCAATTATACTAGTACTGATGCAATTACCTAAAAACGTTGAAGAAAAATTCTATAAGTTTGGTGCGTGTGCTGCTACAAATCTAAACTTCTTGTCCAGTCATTCTAGTACTGATGAAGATCGAGTTGACTGAAATAATGTAGTCGATTCCTGAGACCCTTACTAGTCCTATATATATAAGTTGTGCCTGATAGCCATACATGACTTTTCTCTCTTTGCTTGCCTACTTGTTTTTGTAAAATTCTTTGAACTTATTTAGGTGATATATTTGGACCTTTGCCTCGTCAGTACAACAGCACGCTCCCCAGCCGGTCACGAGAAGAGCTGCGTGCAGGCCCCTTGTGCTCTGTCCTCGATCCGCCTCAGTCATCTCCCTCTCATCCTCTCTCTGCTCCTGTGTGTGTGTGTGCAGGGAGTGGGAGCAGATAGAGCGGGGGAGTGGGAGGCCCTTCCATGGTGAATTCATAGGCATCTTCCATGGAGATTGTGAGCTTTGCTTGAGGATTTATGTTGTTGGTCTGTCCACTGTAGTTCGATATTACTCTGTAACTTCAGATATATCACCTAAATAAGTAATGATTTGCAGCGAATTTCTTCAAAATCCTGTAAAGTTTAGATATATCACCTAAATATCGTCAGTGCAAGTTTCAAAATTCCGTAAGTTTCTATATATCATAAAGAAAAATCGATGAGTCACCATCTGCTTTATATTCATGTTCTCTATAGCACAAGTAGCAATGGGGTTGACTGAGAGTGATCCCTGAACCATTTCATTAAAGGCCATGGTTTCCAATAATGCTAATGCTAATCCCTGAACCATCCTGACCTCTATACAGATTGAGAGATTAACATATCAATGGAAGTTTGTTCTCAAAACTGAAATTGTTCTGCATGTACTAACAGGTTAGTTGTTAATTATTGGAGTGTTTCGTTCTTGCAGAATAAAAATATTATGTATGCATTGCTTCTTGGCCCAGCTGAGAGAACCTCATGTTAAAAAGTAAAAGCAGTTTTGAAGCAATTCCCAGTGTCTTTAGAAGCATTCATGGTTAAAAAGCAACGACTACCTCCTCCGTTCGAGTTGAGCACTGGTCATCGTCCAAGTTGAGCACTAGGTGTCGTCCAAGTTCAAAGAGGGTTGTATGCAAGTACAGAAGTTTGTTTTAGTGAGAAAATGCGGCGTGTTCACAATATTCTGTATAGATTCATTTGTTCAACCTTAGAACTTAGTGATATTCAGTATATTTTTCTATGATGAAGGCACACATGAAGTCATGTGCAAGGTTATACCCCTAGTGTTTCAAAGATTCGTATTTTGTTTCTTCAAATGTGTTGTGCACCTGTTTGATGAGGTAAAACACAGTAAAATAGTGAAAATGGCATTAAAGACACTTGGAAGTACAAATGTAAAAATAAATAAGTTCTGATTCTCGACAGGTAGGAAGTTTGGAGAAGAAAACATATAAGTTTTTAAAAGAAGGGAATGGTAAAAATGTAAGTCCGTTCAACTATATAAACCATAAAGGTACGATGGTGATTACACCGTCAGTAAAGATAAGGATGAGAAAGAAAATTAAAAACTAAAACTAAAAGAACATCGAGTGATTATTTTTTAAGAAGTACAAACTCTCTAGTACCATAAGTACCATAAAATTAAAATTAAAAATTGCATCTGTTCTTACTCAAGGGACAATAAATTTGCAAAAAAAAATTGTACCAGTAAATGTTCGGAGGAAAAAAGCAACTTAATAAATGGAAAAAACGATAAGTTCACAACTACAAAAGTTGTATGTTCAAACATGACGTCTCAGATAAGTTTGGGAAAAAGCTCAAACAAAAGAAAAACCCATGAAATTCAAATGGTAAAAGTCCAAGTTGCAAAACGCGAGAAGTTCAAAACATCATTGCAAAAAAAGAGTTCAAAAAAAGAAACACACAAAACATATTGTTTTAAAATAAATATCATTCAGCTCAATGATATAAACCATGCAAGTTCGAGGACTATGATACCGTAAACCATCGAAAAGTTACGAGGAAAAGGCGTACCCAAAAAAGTGTAAAGTTTAGTCTGCGAAAACATGCTCAGCACAAACATATGGACATCAGTTCAGTACTTTTTTTGAACCATTCAAAATTACTTCTAAAAAATATCTCCCCGGTACAATACACACAGAGATCAGTACGAGTACTCTGTTTTTTCTGACGGAAAGCAACACGAAGGGTCTCACCATATTTCAAATTAGTCTTCACCAGTTGTGAATTGGAGAAAATGTTCAACATGACTAAGTTTCATATTTCGATAGCTTTGTGTGGAGGTTGAACTGAAATCTTTGACCTCTTTGAAAGTTTCGCATTTGACAATTCTTTGTGAAATTTTGTTGCACACCTACCGCGAAAGTTTCCCAGAATATGAGCTGCCATTTTATAGCTCGTATGGTGCTCAGTCTCATGTCAAATACAGTAGTAACTACTGTTAGCCCCTGATCAAATACTACTACTATAGTAGCTCCACCAGCAACAACATAGTGCAGGATAATAAATTAGAAACGGAATCTCCTCAGCTCCCATTTCATGTTCCATTTTAGGTTCATGAATTTGGGAAGAGTCCTTCCTGTAAATTGCACTTTAAGCACAGAAGATTCAGCTTCAGCTGCTCTTCGGATTCTGCCCTATGTTGCCAACTCTATGGTTCCTGCTAGCAACACTAGCCTAGAACCTCGTCTTGGCATCTTACATGAGATAAATGAACAAATTCAGACATGCCGTGAGATGGCCAAGATTCTGGTGCAGGCTTCTAGTTCATGCAGAACTGGATGATCTTTCCTGTATTGTGCAGAAAAGCCTAGAGCATAGAGACTGATCTTTGAGAGACGTCAAGGATGGGCACATGGGCAACATGGCTACAGTTGCCGCGACTGAGGTGAACCTGGACGGACGGTGGTGGTGGTGGCCACCGCCCCCTCCCACTCCGGCGGGACCTGCTCTGCCCTTCCCTTCCTAAGATGGCAAGGTAAACGAAATCAGTGGAGTGGTCAATCAATCCTATCAACCACATCACAGCTCAGCGCCTTGCCACTAGTACAAAGGGGAAGGAGGAGGAGGGGAGCTGAACACGGCGATTCCACCACGACCTCGACTCGACCCCCGGCTGGAAATGGCGGCCTCCCCCTCCACCCTCGCGCTCTCCCCCACCACGCGGGTATTCCGATCTCCAAGATAACCTCACTTATCAAGAGTACCCCGTTCGTATTCTGGATCAAGCAGAGCGTGTTACTTGACGTCATAACATCAAGTTTCTCAAGGTTCAATGGTCTCATCATTCCGAGAGAGAAGCTACTTGGGAGCGAGAAGATCGTCTTCGACTTGAGTACCCCGCTTTCTTTCCGCCAACTCCTGAATCTCGGGATAAGATTTCTTCGAGTGGGGATGGAATGTCACATCCCTAGTTCTGGTATGGTCCTAGGCTTGCTTTGTGCATCATGTTTAAATTTCAAATGAAATTGAAATGGGGATGTTTCAAACCCTAGCACCAAAGCAAATTCAAATAGGTTCAACTTTAAAATGGATTTTCAATGAACCCAAAATGCTATTCAAAAATGTTCATGCTCTTTGGATAATGTTGGGAACAACAACCAGAGGTGATGCACATTTTTGCTACACATTTTGGATTTTTGAATCAATGCATAAATATTTGATTTGGAGCTGTTTAAATTATATAAATATTTTAATGGCTCCAAAAATGTTGGGAATTGGTGAGGGCCTCTGGAATATTATATCTAGATGCCACAAATATTTTCAGCATTTATGAAGTGTTTTAACATTTCTTTTGGGATACAAAACAAATGTCAGAAATAGAAAAAGAAAACAGGAAATAAGAAAAACACCTACCCAGGCCACTTACCGGCGGCCCACTGGCCGGCCCAGCCCACCTGGCGGCTTGCCAGTCATCTTCAACCTCTGCCAGTAGGCAGAGGGAGAGACCTCGCACGCGGCCGAGCGCACCACCTCCTGCTTCGCATTGGCTATCCTCCCCCGAGTCCACGTGCACGCCCAGGAGATGAGGACGACCCCCTCTCACTTTCCCCTCCTTCCTCTGCCTCGTCCCCTTCCTCTGGCCCCTCTTCCTCACGCCGCCGAGCACACCCGAGACCGCAGCTCGCCATAGACATGGCCACCGGCCACCCCACTACCTGCGATGAGACCTCGAGCTCCGCACCGTCAGTCTTCTTCATCGACACCGAGCATAGCAACCGGGGAAGCACCACAACATCGTACCCGATCTTCTTCAACCTTGGGTTCCCGGAGATCCTCGACGTCCATGATCGCTGCCCACGCGGCCGTCCCCGCGCCCGCCGACCCCTCCGGTAGCCTCTCTGTGAGCTTCCGCGTCGAACCCGTCTCCTCCCTCTCTCGTTTATGCTCGCTAGCTCCGGTCCCCACCATGTCCGTGAACTCACCGCCGGCGTTCTCTTTGTCCGCCGTCACTTTAGTTCGCGGTAGTCGCACCCAGAGCGCACGGTCGTGCTCCTGGTTACGCCAGGAAGACGTAGACAACCCCAGTCGGGCTCCTCGTGCTCGTAACCCCGTGCATGTGCACCACCGAACTCCGGCCGCCGCCTCCATGGTCGTGGCCACCGTTTCTGGTGACCCCGTGACCTCCCGAGCAGCCAGCTAGATGCGGGCGTGTGCGGGCTATCTTCTGGTGGCCTTCGCGCGCTGTTCCGCCGCCTGTAGCCATTCCGGCGAAGCACCCGCACGGTTTGGTCGTCACCGGCCGACTCCGGCGAGGCTGATGTGGGCTTAATTAGCGCTAATCCCCACCATTAGCCACCCCACCAGCCGCTGACAGTGGGCCCCAGAGCCAAGTCAAACCCTGGTCAGTGCGGGTTTGACCCGGGGTTAACCCAGTGTCACTGACGTGTGGCCCCCACACGTCAGGTTTGACCTGGTCAGCCCTGCTGACGCCTCTGTGACGTCACGCTGACGCAGTAATTTTTTCTGGATTTTAAATAATTCAGAGAATTTCAGAAAATAGTTAAAACTTCTAAAAATCATAGAAATTAAACCGTAGCTCAGAATGAAATAATTATATATGAAAAATCATCAGAAAAATGCAAGGAATCCATTTATCCAGTTTCATGCATGAAAAACCAACTTATACTTGCTGTATAAGTGAAAACGTAATAATGGCATGTTATATATTTAATTTGGGGTTTTCATATGAACCCTTGGTTCATATGGACTTCAACCAAATTGATGCTAGATGCATTAGGGCAAATCATAGCATCTTTGAAATGTCATCTTCATGCATCATATTGTTGCATATGGTTGTTTATTGATTGCCGGCACCGTCCCCTCTCGATAGGTTCTACTCCGGAAGGTGTCCCGAGTACCTGTCTGAGGAGCAGTGCTTCTTCGTGGATCTATCAGGCAAGCAAACCCCCTTGAGCATCTCGATAAATCCCACTCTCTCGCTCCTGCTCCTTTTACTGCATTAGGACAACAACGATTCAAACTGCTACTTTCTGCTGCGGTAGCTGAACCCATTCCTCTGCATGACCTGTCATTGCCACAGTAAATAGTTGAAACCCACTAGCATGAGTAGGAGTTGCTTGAGCCTTGATGTGCCTGCTCATCCATGCTTGTTTTCTTTATGCCAGCTATGCTTAGAGTTGTGTCAGGTCTGATTCATCGGGAATGAATCGGAGTGGTGAACATGTCCTACCGATAAAGGCTAAGTGTGTGAACACGTTTTGGTAAAGGTAGCGATGAGAGGCCATGTAGGAGTACATGGTGGGTTGTCTCATTGGAACCGTCCTTAAGCACTGAGTTCTGTGTATGTTATCCAAGTCCAGTTACTACCACACATTGGGTTCCGGTTATCCGGCCCCTCTCGGCTTATTAATCCACTTGATCTCTGTCCAGGAGTTGCAACTAGTTTCTGGCGTTTGTAGGTAGTGCTACTTGTCTACCAGGTGGTGTCCGACGGGACGGGCTTGGGACAGACTAGGCACCGTGGCACGGTGTACCAAGTGGCACCCGGATGGTGGGCTTGGGAACCCTGCACACATCGTTTGGGGCCGTGAGCGACACCCCGGCCGGATCTCCTTGCGGATGGAACCCGAATAGGCGATAAACCTGGACGAGAGACTTGTGTGGTTAGTCAGGTCGTGGCCGACACCCTCGCCCGGCTTCCGCTTGAAGGTTGCCGAGGTACATGACGTGTACAGGGCTATAAGTGGCGAGAGCGTGTGTGAAGAAGTACACCCCTGCAGGGTCAACATTATCTATTCGAATAGCCGTTTTCCTCGGATATGGAAACTTGGAGGACTTATGTAGTACATAGACAACTTGAAGTGGATACTCTAAAATCCGCAAGATAAGCGTGAGTGCTATGGATGGCCTTCTCGTAGGGAGACGGGAACGGATCCATAGTGGAGTATTGATATGGTGAATATGTGGACTCGTGTGCGTCTTCTCACCTCAAAGAAGTTTCTGATACTCGTAGTATAGGTTAGCCACTGAGTCAAAGCTGGCTTGCTGCTGTTAAAACTCCACCACCCCCTTTGTTGATAATGTTGCATATGTAGATAGTTCTGATGTAAGACTTGCTGAGTACCTTTGTACTCACGTTTGCTTATTTATGTTTTGCAGTTGGTTACACTAGTGACTTCGACGAGTAGCTTGTATCCCAGCTACGATCTTGTACCCTTGGGAGGGTCGTGTTATAGTCAGGCTTCTTAGTCTTTTCCTTTTGTAGTTGTCTGTACTCAGACATGTAATGCTTCCGTTGCTTGTATGCTCTGAATGATGGGTCATGAGACCCCTGTTTGTATTGAATGCTATGTGGCTCTTCTGGGCCTTTATCTATATGAGTTTGAGTTATGTTGTGATGCCATGTTGTACAGCACATACTTGCATGTTATGCGTACGTGTAACGTGTATTGCTATGTGTGGGATCCGACAACCTAGTTGTTTACCTCTGGTAGCCTCTCTTATGGGGAAATGTAGTCTTGTGCTTCCATGAGCCATAGTAGTCCGCTACAGCCCGGTTCACCGGAGTCCTGCTAGCCCAGCACTACTGCTCCGGAACACTTGACTGGCCGGCATGTGATTCACTTCGTTCCTGTGTCTGTCCCTTCGGGGAAATGTCACGCGGTGACATCCGGAGTCCTGTTAGCCCAGTGCTACAGCCCGGATTCATACGCTGTTGACCGACATGCTCGAGGTTGATTCATGTATGCCTGTCCCCTGTAAGTTAGTGCTACTTTGGGTTCACGACTAGTCATGTCGGCCCGGGTTCTCTGTCATATGGATGCTAGCGACACTATCATATACGTGAGCCAAAAGGCGCAAACGGTCCCGGGCCAGGTAAGGTGGCACCCGTGGGAATACCGTGCGTGAGGCCGCAAAGTGATATGAAGTGTTACATGCTAGATCGGTGTGACTTAGGATCGGGGTCCCGACAGCGTTGGTATCAGAGCCTGACTGACTGTAGGATTACCAAGCCAAACTGGTCGAAGTTGAGTCTAGAAATGCTTTAGTTATATAAGGGAATTGATTGTGGAAGGGAACGTAAGGCTCTTTTTACTCCTTTACCTCATGTCATTCTTTCTGAGTCAGCCTCTTCTTTTCTACGAGGGTTAAGGCCTAGGCTTCTCCTCTATCTCTCAGGATGACGTGTTACTAAACCGTAAAGTCTTAGGATTGTTGGGTTGTGTCTCCGTACAGTTCTACTACTTCCGTGTGTCCTCAGTTTGACCCAGAACCTTGATATTATGATGCTGATTGATTATGCTATTCCTTTGATGAATGTCTCAAAATCCTTTTGAGCATTTACAGCCGTTATGCTGCCGAAATTGTCCTAGGATTTCAAGAGTTTCCAATGCTTTTGCATTACATTCCGCATCCTCATGTCGATGCTAATTCCATCCTTGTTTCCTTGGTTTCTGTGCCAGGATGTCGTCTGCTAACCGAGGTTCAGTTGCTCATAGCAAGAACCACGGAGATGGTAGGGATGAGGATCCTCCTGACCAGCCTTTGATGGCAGAGTTCTTGTTAGCATCCGAGAGGAACAAGCGTGAGACTAACCGCTTGCTGGCACAGATTGAGCAGAACACCGCACATCAGTAAGAAGTTGGTTTCCATCACCGACTTCATTGGTCTGAAACCACCCACCTTCCATCATTCCATTGAGCCACTCGATGCAGATGACTGGCTCCGGCATCACTCACAAGTTGCATTCTGCGAACGTAGCTGAAGGTGACAAGGTCACCTATGCTACCTATCACCTGGAAGGTCCTGCTAGTATTTGGTGGCAGAGCTATGAGGCTATGCTTCCACTGGCCAGATTCCTACGTGGAAGGATTTCACCGAGGCTTTTCGTGAGCACCACATTCCTCAGGCTCTCATTGACCGCAAGAGGGAAGAGTTCTGTAGTTTTACCCAGGGTAAGCTGCCTGTTGATGCTTACAGTAGAGAGTTTGGAAACCTCGCCCGCTATGCTACAGAAGAAGTGTCCACGGACGCTAAGAAGCAGGCTAGGTTCCGGAAGGGTCTCAACCCTAAGTTGCGTCGTGATCTCCACCTGCATCATTGTGATACTTTCCAGGCTCTTGTGAACAAGGCCATTAATGCAGAGACAGCTCAACTCACTTACGAGGAGTCTCGAAAAGCACAACCGTGATCTGGGTTCTTCCTCCCGCTCTGGCTCTCAGAAGCGACGGATTTGGATTCCGAACTCAGCTCTTCCACCTCGATATGCACCGAGGCCATCCTATGTGGCGCCTCACCCAACTCAGCAACGTGCTCCACCCAGGCCTATTAGTGGACCACTTGCCAATGTAGGTCCACGTCCTACCTCAGGAACTTGCTTCACCTGCAGAGAACCAGGGCACTATGCATGCGACTGCCCTCAGTCCAGTTATACTCCACCCCAATCTGAGAGGTCTGTTGGCTGTGAAAAGACATCAGTCAAGATGATCAGTACCAAGCCAGCCTCCATTGAATGAGCATGTGTACACCATGTCTCAGCTACAGAAGCTCAAGATGAGCCCGACGTCGTACTGGGTACGCTTCTTGTCCATTGTCACCCAGCTTCAGTTCTGTTCGATACTGGAGCATCCCACTGCTTCATATCCGAAGGTTACGCTCGGTTGCACGACATGTCATTTTGTGATATGCCGACTCCACTAATAATCCAGACTCCTGGTTCCAAATGGAAAACCTCCAAGGTAAGCCATGGTAATGAAATCCTTGTTGACAGACTGGTATTCCTTACTTCTTTGATATCTCTCAACTACGCAAATATTAACATCTTCTTGGGTATGGACTGGATGACAGCTCATCATGCCAAGATCGATTGTTACACCAGATCTGTTCAACTTACACATCCATCTGGCAATATAGTCACTGTCTCCACTACAGTTGCAAGGCGTCAACTCTATTCTCTTAATGCCAGCCCTCTTCCAGACCTTGAAGATATTCCGGTAGTCCGTGACTTTCGAGATGTCTTTCCAGAAGAACTGCCAGGTGTCCCACCTGACAGAGACGTAGAGTTTGTCATAGAACTTATCCCAGGAACTGTTCCAATCTCTAGGAGACCATACAAGATGGCACCTTTGGAGTTAGCCAAGCTTAAGAAACAACTTAATGAGTCCTTGCAAAAGGGTTTCATCCGTCCCAGTTCTTCTCCTTGGTCTTGTCCTGTCCTCTTCGTCAAGAAGAAGGATGGTAGGATCGGATGGTTGTAGATTATCGTCCTATTAATTTGGTCACGATAAAGAACAAGTATCCGCTCCCCAGGATCAACGACCTGTATGATCATCTCGTTGGATCCTTAGTCTTTTCCAAGATGGATTTGAGGTTTGGCTACCACCAAATCAAAATCAGAAACGGGGACATCCCCAAAACGGCCTTTGTCACTCGTTATGGTCAATACGAGTACACCGTAATGTCTTTCGGCCTAACCAATGCTCCAGCTACTTTCTCCCGCTTGATGAACTCGATCTTTATGGAGTACTTAGATAAGTTCGTCGTGGTTTATCTCGATGATATTCTTATTTACTCGAAGAACGAGGAAGAGCATGCCGAACATCTTAGGCTTGTGTTAGAAAAACTCAGAGAGCACCGCCTTTATGCCAAGTTCTCCAAGTGTGAATTTTGGTTGCCAGAAGTGACCTATCTAGGCCACGTGATCTCCGATAAGGGCATTGCTGTCAATCCCGAGAGAGTCAAAGCCGTTCTCGATTGGACTCCACCCAAATCGGTCAAACAAGTTAGGAGTTTCCTTGGTCTAGCCAGTTATTGTCGTTGCTTCGTTGAAAACTTCTCGGCCAAACCTCTCACGGAACTTCTCAAGAAAGATAAAAAGTTTGAGTGGTCCCCACAGTGTGAGCACAGTTTTCAGGACCTGAAAAGACGCCTGACTTCTGCTCCCATACTTGTGCCACCGGATTTCACTAAGGACTTTGTTATCTATTGTGATGCCTCACGACAGGGACTAGGTTGCATTCTTATGCAGGATCGCCATGTGATTGCCTATGCATCTCGACAGTTGCATCCACATGAGGAGAATTATCCTACACATGATCTAGAGCTTGCAGCCGTAGTCTATGGACTTAAGACCTGGCGACATTATCTTCTTGGTAACCGTTGCAAAATCTTCACTGACCATCAGAGTCTCAAGTATATCTTCACCCAACCGGATCTGAATCTCAGACAGAGACGTTGGTTGGAGTTGATCTCGGATTATGACTTAGGAATCACCTACACCCCAGGCAAAGCCAATGTCATGGCTGATGCTTTAAGTCGTAAATCCTATTGCAACAACCTCATGTTGCAACAATGTCAACCACCCCTCCATGAGGAATTCTGTAAGCTTAACCTTCACATAGCTCCTCATGGTTTCCTTTCTACCTTGTTGGCGAAACCTACCATTACGGATCAGATCATAGAGGCTCAGAAGCATGATACGAGAATTTCCTAAATCAAGAAGAATATTTCCAAGGGAGTTGCTGGCTGTTTCTCTATGGATGAACGAGGTGTTGTTTACTTTGGTAACCGTTTGGTGGTTCCCACATGTCAACAGATGCAGCAACTGATCCTTAAGGAGGCCCATGAATCCCCTCTCACGATTCATCCCGGTAGTACAAAGATGTATCAGGACCTACGCCAGAGGTTTTGGTGGACTAGGATGAAGAGAGAAATCGCTCAGTATATTTCCAACTGTGACGTTTCTCGTCGCGTTAAGGCAGAGCATCAAAGACCTGCTGGCACCCTTCAACCTTTAGCTATTCCCGAGTGGAAATGGGACAAAGTTGGTATGGACTTCATCACCGGCTTTCCCATGACCAAGAAAGGAAATAATGCTATCTTCGTAGTCATTGATCGTCTCTCCAAAGTGGCTCACTTCCTACCTGTTCGAGAGAGTATCACTGCTAGTCAGCTCGCTGACTTATATATCTCACGAATAGTGTCACCCCATGGTGTTCCACTAGAGATCAATTTAGACCATGGCAGTCTTTTCACCTCTCATTTCTGGGAAAGCTTCCAGAATGCCATGGGCACCCATCTTTCTTTCAGTACCGCTTTCCACCCTCAGTCAAGTTGTCAGGTGGAAAGGGTCAACCAAATTCTCGAAGACATGCTTAGAGCTTGTGTTATCTCATTCGGTATGGATTGGGAGAAATGTCTTCCCTTTGCCGAGTTTGCTTATAACAATATCTACCAATCCAGTCTTAAGAAAGCACCCTTTGAGATTCTGTATGGACGAAGATGTCGAACACCTTTGAACTGGTCAGAAACCAGTGAAAGACAATTCTTTGGACCGGATATGATCCAGGAGGCAGAAGAGCAAGTTCGCATCATTCGTGAGAATTTGAAAACAGCCCAATCTCGTCAAAAGAGCCAGTATGACCGTCATCATAAGGAAGTGGCTTAAGAAGTTGGCGACAAGGCTTATCTTCGGGTTACTCCTTTGAAGGGTACCCACCGTTTCAGTATCAAGGGAAAGTTGGCTCCTCGTTACATCAGTCCTTTTCGCATTCTCGCTAAACAAGGAGAGGTTGCCTACCAGTTGGAACTACCCTCACATCTTTCTCGAGTTCATGATGTCTTCCACGTCTCTCAACTCAGGCGTTGCTTCTCGGATCCCATCCGCGGAGTGGACCACGAAATGCTTGATCTCCAAGATAACCTCACTTATCGAGAGTACCCCGTTCGCATTCTGGATCAAGCAGAGCGTGTCACTCGACGTCATAACATCAAGTTTCTCAAGGTTCAGTGGTCTCATCATGCCGAGAGAGAAGCTACTTGGGAGCGAGAAGATCGTCTTCGACTTGAGTACCCCGCTTTCTTTCCGCCAACTCCTGAATCTCGGGACGAGATTTTTCTGAGTGGGGGCGAGTTGTCACATCCCTAGTTCTGGTATTGTCCTAGTCTTGCTTTGTGCATCATGTTTAAATTTCAAATGAAATTGAAATGGGGATGTTTCAAACCCTAGCACCAAAGCAAATTCAAATAGGTTCAACTTTAAAATGGATTTTTAATGAACCCAAAATGTTATTCAAAAATGTTCATGCTCTTTGGATAATGTTGGGAACAACAACCAGAGGTGATGCACAATTTTACTACACATTTTGGATTTTTGAATTATTGCATAAATATTTGATTTGGAGCTGTTTAAATTATATAAATATTTTAATGGCTCCAAAAATGTTGGGAATTGGTAAGGGCCTCTAGAATATTATATCTAGATGCCACAAATATTTTCAGCATTTATGGAAGTGTTTTAACATTTATTTTGGATACAAAACAAATGTCAGAAATAGAAAAAGAAAACAGGAAATAAGAAAAACACCTACCCAGGCCACTTACCTGGCGGCCCACTGGCCGGCCCAGCCACCTGGCGGCTTGCCAGTCATCCTCAACCTCTGCCAGTAGGCAGAGGGAGAGACCTCGCACGCGGCCGAGCGTGCCACCTCCTGCTTCGCGCTGGCTATCCTCCCCCGAGTCCACCTGCACGCCCAGGAGATGAGGACGACCCCCTCTCACTTTCCCCTCCTTCCTCTTCCTCGTCCCCTTCCTCTGGCCCCTCTTCCTCGCGCCGCCGAGCACACCCAAGACCGCCGCTCGCCGTAGACATGGCCACCGGCCACCCCACTACCTGCCGATGAGACCTCGAGCTCCGCACCGTCGTCTTCTTCATCCACGCCGAGCCAAGCAACCGGGGAAGCACCACAACATCGTCCCCGACGTCTTCTTCAACCTCGGTGCCCGGAGATCCTCGGCGTCGATTCGCTGCCCAACGACCGTCTCCGCGCCCGCCGACTCCTCCGGTAGCCTCTCTGTGAGCTTCCGCGTCGAACCCGTCTCCTCGCTCTCTCGCTTATGCTCGCTAGCTCCGGTCCCCACCATGCCGTGAGGTCACCGCTGGCATTCTCTTCGCCGCCGTCGCTTTAGTTCGCGGTAGTCGCACCCGAGCGCACGGTCGTGCTCCTGGTTACGCCAGGAAGCCGTCGACAACCCAAGTCGGGCTCCTCGTGCTCCGTAGCCCCGTGCCTGTGCACCACCGAACTCCGGCCGCCGCCTCCATGGTCGTGGCCGCCATTTCCAGTGACCCCGCGGCCTCCCGAGCAGCCAGCTAGATGCGGGCGTGTGCGGGCTATCTTCTGGTGGCCTTCGCACGCTCTAACGCCGCCTGTAGCCCATTCTGGCGAAGCACCGCCGCGCGGTTTGGTCATCGTCGGATGAACTCCGGCGAGGCTGACGTGGCGGCTTAATTAGCGCTAATCCCCACCATTAGCCACCCCACCAGCCGCTGACAGTGGGCCCCAAAGCTAAGTCAAACCCTGGTCAGTGCGGGTTTGACCCGGGGTTAACCCCAGTGTCACTGATGTATGGCCCCCACACGTCAGGTTTGACTTGGTCAGCCCTGTTGACGCCTCTATGACGTCATGCTGACGCAGTAATTGTTTTTCTAGATTTTAAATAATTCAGAGAATTTCAGAAAATAGTTAAAACTTCTAAAAATCATAGAAATTAAACCGTATCTCAGAATGAAATAAATTATATATGAAAAATAATCAGAAAAATGCAAGGAATCCATTTATGCTAGTTTCATGCATGAAAAAGCAACTTATACTTGCTGTATAAGTCAAAACGTAATAATGGCATGTTATATATTTAATTTGGGGTTTGCATATGAACCCTTGGTACATATGGACTTCAATGAAATTGATGCTAGATGCATTAGGGCAAATCATAGCATCTTTGAAATGTCATTTTCATGCATCATATTGTTGCATATGGTTGTTTATTGATTGCCGGCAACGTCCCCTCTCGATAGGTTCTACTCTGGAAGGTATCCCGAGTACCTGTCTGAGGAGCAGTGCTTCTTCATGGATCTATCAGGCAAGCAAACCCCCTTGAGCATCTCGATAAAATCCCACTCTCTCAGTCCTGCTCCTTTTACTGCATTAGGACAACAACGATTCAAACTGCTACTTTCTGCTGCGGTAGCTAAACCCATTCCTCAGCATGACCTGTCATTGCCACAGTAAATAGTTGAAACCCACTAGCATGAGTAGGAGTTGCTTGAGCCATGATGTGCCTGCTCATCCATGAGTGTTTTTCTTTATGCCAGCTATGCTTAGAGTTGTGTCAGGTCTGATTCATTGGGAATGAATCGGAGTGGTGAACATGTCCTACCGATAAAGGCTAAGTGTGTGAACACGTTTTGGTAAAGGTAGCGATGAGAGGCCATGTAGGAGTACATGGTGGGTTGTCTCATTGGAACCGTCCTTAAGCACTGAGTTCTGTGTATGTTATCCAAGTCCAGTTACTACCACACATTGGGTTCCGGTTATCCGGCCCCTCTCGGCTTATTAATCCACTTGATCTCTGTCCAGGAGTTGCAACTAGTTTCTGGCGTTTGTAGGTAGTGCTACTTGTCTACCAGGTTGTGTCCGACGGGATGGGCTTGGGACAGACTAGGCACCGTGGCACGGTGTACCAAGTGGCACCCGGATGGTGGGCTTGGGAACCCTGCACACATCGTTTGGGGCCGTGAGCGACACCCCGGCCGGATCTCCTTGCGGATGGAACCCGAATAGGCGATAAACCTGGACGAGAGACTTGTGTGGTTAGTCAGGTCGTGGCCGACACCCTCGCCCGGCTTCCGCTTGAAGGTTGCTGAGGTACATGACGTGTACAGGGCTATAAGTGGCGAGAGCGTGTGTGAAGAAGTACACCCCTGCAGGGTCAACATTATCTATTCGAATAGCCGTTTTCCTCGGATATGGAAACTTGGAGGACTTATGTAGTACATAGACAATTTGAAGTGGATACTCTAAAATCCGCAAGATAAGCGTGAGTGCTATGGATGGCCTTCTCGTAGGGAGACGGGAACGAATCCATAGTGGAGTATTGACATGGTGAATATGTGGACTCATGTGCGTCTTCTCACCCCAAAGAAGTTTCTGATACTCGTAGTATAGGTTAGCCACTGAGTCAAAGCTGGCTTGCTGCTGTTAAAACTCCACCGCCCCCCTTTTGTTGATAATGTTGCATATGTAGATAGTTCTGATGTAGAACTTCCTGAGTACCTTTGTACTCACATTTGCTTATTTATGTTTTGCAGTTGGTTACACTAGTGACTTCGACGAGTAGCTTGTATCCCAGCTACGATCTTGTACCCTTGGGAGGGTCGTGTATAGTCAGGCTTCTTAGTCTTTTCCTTTTGTAGTTGTCTGTACTCAGACATGTAATGCTTCCGTTGCTTGTATGCTCTGAATGATGGGTCATGAGACCCCTGTTTGTATTGCATACTATGTGGCTCTTCTGGGCCTTTATCTATATGAGTTTGACTTATGTTGTGATGCCATGTTGTACAGCACATACTTGCATGTTATGCGTACGTGTAACGTGTATTGCTATGTGTGGGATCCGACAACCTAGTTGTTTACCTCTGGTAGCCTCTCTTATGGGGAAATGTAGTCTTGTGCTTCCAGGAGCCATAGTAGTCCGCTACAGCCAGGTTCAGCGGAGTCCTGCTAGCCCAGCACTACTACTCCGGAACACTTGACTGGCCGGCATGTGATTCACTTCGTTCCTGTGTCTGTCCCTTCGGGGAAATGTCACGCGGTGACATCCGAAGTCCTGTTAGCCCAGTGCTACAGCCCGGATTCATACGCTGTTGACCGACATGCTCGAGGTTGTTTGATGTATGCATGTCCCTGTAAGTTAGTGCTACTTTGAGTTCACGACTAGTCATATCGGCCCGAGTTCTCTTTCATATGGATGCTAGCGACACTATCATATACGTGAGCCAAAAGGCGCAAACGGTCCCGGTCCAGGTAAGGTGGCACCCGTGGGAATACCGTGCGTGAGGCCGCAAGGTGATATGAAGTGTTACATGCTAGATCGGTGTGACTTAGGATCGGGGTCCCGACACGGAAGCAGTACAACCGCTCGGATTCATCAGTTCAAGAAGAGTAACAGAATAGCCCAAATGTATATATATATATAACAAGAATGCAATAATAGTCATAATGTCATGCATTGTTTATTAAAAAATTGTGTTAAAGCAGAGTGATGCAGATAGTGCAATAAGCAAAGAGTAGGACTATGTCCCTTTCAAGGGCAAGCTGAGGAATGATATTAAATTGAATATTTCACTCATTACTATAATCAACCTGTTAATTCCGTGGTATGACGTAGCTGTCTGCCTCCTTGGTTGCTGCATCATGTGTTTGGCAATAGTGCTATCGGACCATGTTTCCAGAGATTAAGGTCCTGAAACAAAAAAGTAAAATAACCAAACGAGAAGCCCCTAGTGCGGTTTAGGCCGCGTTTTGGGGCGTGCCGCAGTTGTGCCCCCCTCCCCACCTGTGCCCATGGTATTTTTAATGCGTAATTATGTACGCGCGGCATGAATTTCACCGTTGGGCTGGGATTGGGGTGGCCGCGGTATTGCTACGCGAGATCAGATCGCGCTAGGCGGTCTATTTGCCGATTGCCCCGAGTGCGCTTGAAGGTGGCCGGCCTTTGAAGCGCCGAACTGGTTGATTGCCTTGAGAGGCTGCTTTGCGCTTCTGCTGCGAGGGCCGCGGTGTGCTCCTCTGTTCAGAGAGAGCGCTCTATGTTTCCATTGACTGTAATAACTCCACGAGGTCCTGGCATCTTGAGCTTGAGGTATGCATAATGCGGTACTGCATTGAATCTAGCGAATGTGGTTCGCCCGAGCAGCGCGTGATAACCACTACAGAACGGGACTATATCGAAGATTAACTCTTCGCTTCAGAAATTATCCGGGGATCCGAAGACCACTTCTAGTGTAACTGAGCCTGTGCAATGGGCCTCTACACCTTGAATGACGCCCTTAAAGGCTGTTTTTGTGGGTTTGATCCTTGAGGGGTCTATACCCATTTTGCGCATTGTGTCCTGATAAAGCAGGTTCAGGCTGCTGCCGCCATCCATAAGGACTCGAATGAGGTGAAATCCGTCAATGATTGGATCTAGGACAAGTGCGGCGAATCCGCCATGACGGATACTAGTGGGGTGGTCACTGCGATCGAAGGTGATCGGGCAGGAGGACCAAGGGTTGAACTTTGGGGCGACTGGCACCAACGCATATACGTCCCTAAGCGCACGCTTCCGCTCCCTCTTAGGGATGTGGGTCACGTATATCATGTTGACCGTCCGCACTTGCAGGGGAAACGTCTTTTGACCTCCGGTGTGTGGCTGCCGGGGCTCCTCCTCGTCATCGGTATGCGGCCCCTTGTCCTAGTTTTCAGCAACTAACTTGCCGGCCTGCTTGAACACCCAACAATCCCTGTTGGTGTGATTGGCTGGCTTGTCTGGGGTGCCATGTATTTGACACGAGCGATCGAGTATACGGTCCAAGCTGGACGGACCCGGCGTACTTTGTTTGAATGGCTTTTTCCGCTGACCCGGTTTAGAGCCTTTGAATCCGGCATTGACTGTCGTATCCTCAGTATTTTCGCTGTTAATGTGGCGCTTATGTTGGTTGTGACGTGACCTGCTATTGCCGTCCTTGGTATCTGAGGTACCATGGTTCTTTGATATGTTATTACTGTGAGCCAGCCAGCTGTCTTCTCCCGCACAAAAGCGGGTCATGAGCGTCGTGAGAGCTACCATAGATTTCGGCTTTTCCTGAACAAGGTGCCGGGCTAGCCACTCGTCTCGGATGTTGTGCTTGAAAGCCGCTAAGGCCTCCGCATCTGGACAGTCGACGATTTGATTTTTATTTGTAAGAAACCGAGTCCAGAATTTCCTAGCCGACTCTTCTGGCTGCTGAATTATGTGGCTCAAGTCATCGGCGTCTAGTGGTCGCACCTAAGTGCCTTGAAAGTTGTCGAGGAATGCGGCTTCCAGATCTTCCCAACAGCTAATGGAGTCCGCTGGCAAGCTGGTAAGCCAATGCCGTGCTGGTCCTTTGAGCTTTAGTGGGAGGTATTTGATAGCGTGTAAGTCATCGCCGCAGGGCATGTGGATGTGGAGGAGGAAATCCTCAATCCATACTGCGGGATCTGTTGTGCCGTCGTATGATTCAATATTTACAGGTTTGAAACCTTCTGAGAATTGATGTTCCATTACTTCATCTATGAAGCATAAGGGGTGTGTAGCGCCTCTGTATTGGGCTATATTGCGACGCAGCTCGAATGGGTCTTGCCCGCTGTGTTCGGCCCGGCCAGATTTTCTTTTACTGTATTCGGCATGACGTTTATCGTCTTGCAGAGTGGTGCGCCGTCGTGATCCGTAGATCGATCTTGCATGCTTTGCTTTGTCTTCCAATATGTCTCGCAGGTCTGGCATATCTCCCCATGCCTTTTTATTTGAATGGCGTCGGGGTGGAGGCTGAGCTTTTGGCTGGAATGCCTCTCTATCGCAGCCACGAGGTGGCCGATCAGCCGTATCATACGCTTCTTCCTCCAGTCGGGGTAGTAACATGCACTTTGGGTAATTCTTGGAGGGGCTCTCAAGTTTATATTCCTCGGCCGCGAGGACTTCAGTCCATCTGTCAGCTAGCGGATCTTGATCAGTTTCAAGCTGCTGCTATTTTTTCTTCAGGCTATTTGCCATGGCCATAAGCCGGCGCTTGAAGCGCTCTTGTTCGACGGGATCCTCTGGGATGGTGAATTCATTGTTGCCGAGGCTTGCCTCGTCTTCGGAGGGGGGATGTAATTGTCATCCTCCTCCTCTCCGTGTGCCGCTCTCTCAGGAGAGATGGCTCCTGCATCCTCCTACTCTAAATCTTGCTGGAGGGGATAGTTGTTGTCTTCGGCACCATCCGGAGTGTTATTATCTCCTGTGCCGGTATCACCACTTTTTCTTTGGCGGGACTTAGAGCGGCGCATCTGACGTCGGCGCTTGGGTTGCTTCTTGGAGGGGTCATCCTCCGCTATCTCGTCGCCATGGCCTTCGTTGGGTGTATCCAGCATGTATATGTCATATGACGAGGTGGCTTTCCAGTTCCCTATAGGCGCTGGTTCATGTTCGTCTCCTACATCGTCGTCCATACCATCAATTTCTTCGGAGTCGAAGTCAAGCATGTCGGTTAAATCATCGATAGTGGCTACAAAGTGGGTGGTGGGTGGGCGTCGAATTTCTTTGTCGTCCGCATCCCAATCCTATTGGCCATAGTCCGGCCAAGGCTCTCCTGACAAAGAGAGAGACCTTAGTGAATTCAGAATGTCGCCGAAGGGCGAGTGATAAAAGATATCCGCGGCGGTGAATTCCATGATCGGCGCCCAATCGGATTCGATTGGCAGGGGCACGGGTGGTTCGGAGTCCGAAAAAGAGTCCGCCACCTTGGAGTCATGGGCTGCGCAGAGGGTTAGGCAGGTGTTCGGCTCGATCGCTGTTGAGACTGCAGCCCCTGAGGTGGTGTCCAACCACCCGTCATCGATTGGCACAGTTGGCTCTGAGCTAAGGGTCAGAGCTGATGCGGGCGCGGCCTCTGGGGTACTGTTCGGCGGCAGAGCTAGGTCATACCCATCGTGATAGTGTGGCGCGCCCGGCTGTGGCTCGAATCCGTCGAAGATCA